>NW_027526203.1:415509105-415534412 GCF_048455015.1 Haemaphysalis longicornis | reverse complement strand
GAAATGGTTGAAGGCAACAGAGAGGAAATGGAGAATGAAGAATTTCACTGGACGTTAATTTCTGCAACCATGGCGTACACAACGAAAAATAATTCAATATTCATTGGTGGATTTTTAAGAATGCGTGAGTACGTCGTCCCTCTCCGTAGCGAACTTAAGGGCCCCCAGTGCTCACACCTTGCTCCGACTCCACAAGTCCCCAACGCAGGGTTTCTCGCACTCCACTCGTAGACCATTCCAACTGTGCTTAGCGCGCTAGTCGTCTCAGTGGTCACGTTTGCTCGCTTTAGCACTGACATTGTTTGCCTGCCGCTCCTTTTGTGACCCAGCAGTAACGGAATTTCTTCGCCGCCATTCCTATTCATTCCTCTTTTGCCGCGCGCAATGGCTGCGGACTAATTCCACTAGGCGTTCAAGCGGTGGCAGGAGTCACCGGGCCCGCGTCGATGCGGAGCCAGCGGGTGATCCGCGCTTCGACTTGTCTCTCTGGGCACGGCGCCACCGTTGCGAAGTCAGCTCTCTCTCCACTCCGTAGATCCTCTATCGCTCGTTCAGCTACACTGGTAATCGACCAGTTTATGAGAAATCCCAAGGTGGAGTAAGTTTTTGCGAGAGAAAATTTGACACCCACTTTAAATGGCTAATTTGACGTCCACCTGGAATTTCAGGTGGATGTCGAATTTTCCCTTGCTCAGTTACAGGGAAAACGCGGATCGATGCGGATCTACGCAAAAATTTTGCCTACATATATCCCATTTATTGCTGACGTAAAATACAGTACATAGTACAGTCACCTCTGGATAATTACAAGTCGCTTAATTGTTATTTTTGGTTAATTGGAAGTGATGGTCCAGTCCCGCCAATTTGACATGCAATTCAATAAAGCAAATCGCTCGGCAATTCGAAGCTACAACCCTGATGTATCGATTAATTGCAAGTTATTTAGAATAAAACGCATCAAGGTGACCATCATATTTCGACAAAATTCAAAATTTTTAAGCGCCGTAACACCGCCATGTTCTGCACTATGTCGGCCCCATCGCAAGTGAGGCAGCGCGCAGTCGTAAAGCGGCAGGTCAGCTGAGACTTGCGCCGGCAGCGTACGCCTTTCTCTGTTTTCGGGTCCTCAACCAACCTTCTTTGTTGCGCAGAGCTCTGGGTAAGGAGGTTGTGCGGTGGGCGCTTCAGGCTTCGAATTAAGCGATAAGCCTCAACTACCAGGGCAAACCATGTGGTACGCTTTAATTGCCGACGAAAGTCGAGATTCTGAACAAAATCAAGAAGGGAGACGTGTTGTGGACTAATGACGGTGCTGTTATTGCGCTTCGTGTTTAATTGGGAGTTCGCTAAATTCGGTGTTTTTTGCGGTCCCCGTGGACTTCGTATTAACGTGAGTCGTAAATGTCGCAAAAGTACGCAGTAAGCCCCCCAGCGTTGTGCCTTTACTGCCAGCTTCTCTCGCATAGCAGGGTCCGACCTTTCGTTAACGTTCATGAATGTCGTCATACTAATACCGACGACTGCGCGGCCTTAACGTGGGGTCTATGTTTATTTTTATTAGGTCTGTGCCGTGCTCTAACTGGCGGTTAAGACCGTTCTTCACGTCCCAAAATACCGCAGTGCGTTACGCGAAGTAACAGGCGCCAATCATTTCCCAAAACGTTCTGATATCTGCTATGCAAAATCAGGGAGAGCGGAAACTCCCCATCGCTACTTTCACCACCTTCCTCTGTGATGCGTAGAAAGATTCATCATTACCTTTTTGGTACAGCGTCATCGAATGCATGAAGTGCGTCGGAAAACCGGTGTCTTGTTTTATCTGCTTTCCTTTCAAGGTGGCATAACTCACTGCGGGAAGCGATACCTAAGCTCGGAAAAAGAACAGGATAACAGATGGCGTTACCCCATACGGCACCGCATTACGTCATAAAAGTCTGCAAGTTGTAGCACATGTCACACTCAAGCCCGTTCTCTTCCTCCCCTTTCCAGTCGAAGCGCTAACTGTACTAAGCTGTAAAGACACTCACAAAGCCTAAAAAAAAACGTGGTAATAAACTTCACTCAGTGCATTTCCTGCTTGAAGTAGCCACGCATTTCCGGGGTAAAGTTCAGGGAAAGCTAGAAAGTATGACATTTACAATAAGCATATGAAGAAGTTTCGCCGTTGTTTTCATCACATTCACAAAATTCATCTCCGCTCAGAAGGAAGCCAGTCAACAAGCAATAACGTACAGATTGATGAGAAGCATGCCCAACTTCAATACCACCCAGTTTTAGGGCTTCCCGTTTCGAACAACTGCCCTTTCAAGGAAACAAAAATTGCCGAAGCCCTGACTTGTCCCGTTTCCTTAGCGACGCCAGTACGAAAAAGTAAGGCTGCGTTAAAATCGGATCGAGCACGGGTAGCGCACATCGAAGTCTAGCGTTGGCATCATGCACTAAACGACGCATAAAAGTCGTGGATTATGTTGCTTCCTTCTTTATTTAATGCATATGCCTAATTAGTATCAAGAGAACGCCATGAGCAACAGCAATGGTTTAACTTTTACCCAGAGTGCTTGTTAGGGATTAACTTTGGGGATCAAGCTGGAAAAGGGTTATAACAAACTAATGCTGGCCTAATAATGTCGAAAAGGGTAAAAGAAGTGAAATTTTGGCGTTGAAAGTGTGCTGTAAGCGCGCACGGTGGCACTAGCAATGAGCAATAGCATGGTGGCAATAGCATGGTGGCAATTGGTAGTAATTCGAAAACAACGCGTATCTGCTCGCTTTGCTGCAAATTTCGTCGAAACACAATCGTCTTCTACCACCTCTGCCTCGTAAGCACCCTCTCCTCCCGCCCTCACTAACGCTGTTCTCCTTCCCGCTCCCTCCCTCCACAATCAATGCAACTGAAGTTTCAAGTTAATTGAGTCTAAAGTTTGCTCAGTTCGATTCCATTTTCCCGCGTTCCGACTGCTAGCGCGCCGCCATCGGTTGGAACCTTTTCTTTCCATTGTTCTTGCTACATCTTTAAGAGGCATCTTTTATTGAGTATTTACTTTACCTCGCCTGTCATCGACACCGTGTATTGCCGCGTTTTTATTGAAAACAATGCTACATGTATTTGTAATTTATAAAACACAACAAATGTCATTTATGTACTTATGGTTCGCTACAAATATGAAACGCGTTCAATCAATCAATCAATCAATCAATCAATCAATCAATCAATCAATCAATCAATCAATCATTTATTTGCGTGCCCAGGAACAGCCGGGGGGGCCTTTGTGCTGGCGCACGGAAACAGAAACACACGAAACATAATGTACACATCTCTCAAATACAAAATAAAATACAAAATACAAAGGGAAAAAAAACGAAAGGATAGCTTATGTTGAAGTTACGGAATGAAAGTCATTTAAGTGCATGAACTCAAGGATAAAAGACAAATGCAGAATAAGAAAAGTTGGCAGTTACGCCAATACAAACTCACAGACATGTTTGCGAAACAGAGTAGGGCAATCATTAAATATATCAAGGTAATCCGAGTACCGATTGTACGTGC
Organism: Haemaphysalis longicornis; assembly: GCF_048455015.1. Lineage (NCBI taxonomy): Eukaryota > Metazoa > Arthropoda > Arachnida > Ixodida > Ixodidae > Haemaphysalis > Haemaphysalis longicornis. The sequence goes on along the minus strand of NW_027526203.1, from coordinate 415,530,865 downwards.
ATTGCAGTCGGAACACAGGGCACAAGACACGCAGACAATTGGGGTTGCAAAAGGTATCATGTTTCCTGGTCCACTTTTGCGGCACATAAAGACGAACATGCTGTAGCAGCTCACCACAAGACACTATGCCGCGCATAATTTTAAAGAGGAAGAGAATATCAGCCTTGTTCCGCCTGGAAGTTAAGCATGATAGCGTCAATGAAGAGGGCGATCCAGGGTTATAATTACTACTATCGCCAAAGCGATGGTTGAAGATAGATATGAACTTATTTTGGACCCTTTCTACAAGCTTACGGTTTGTTTTGCTCGTGCTGTTCCAGACAACAGATGCATATTCAAGCTGAGGACGACATATAGTTGTGTAGAGCTTGAGAAGAGAAATCGGCTCCTTGAACTCCTTGGACACGCGACAGACAACGCCAAGCGATCGAAGAGCTCTACGAGTAATTACCTGAATATGTGGAGAGAAGCTCAGTTTACTGTCGAAAGTGACGCCTAGGTCATTAACCTCTACCACACGTGGGAGTAATTCACCGTTGATGTTATAGGGAAACAAGATGTTGTCAGTCTTTCTTGTGTATGTCATTACCTTAGTTTTAGATGTATTAATGAGGAGTTTGTTGCATGAGCACCAATGCGAGAAGGACGAGATTGCTCTCTGGAGAGCGGAACAGCTGGCAGATTTAAATATTTTTACATCATCGGCATATAAAAGAAAATTACGATCATTAAATATTGTCGCGACATCATTTATAAAAATAAAAATAATAATCAATCAATCAATCAATCAATCAATCAAGTTTATTTACGTGCCCAGGAACAGCCAGAGGCCTGAGTGCTGGCGCACGGGTAGTTACATGAAAACAAAATACAAGAAACATATAGCAAGAAACAAACAAGCGACAAGACACACACAAATTGAAGTAGTGAAAATGACAGAAATAAAGCACAGGCGGAGCCTGGGTACAGGTAAAAAATAAAAAAAAAAAAAAAAGAAGATGCCTATGTTGCTCTGCCCATCGTAAAGGCCACACGACAGGCAGAGCAACAAAGTTTGACAGTAATACAACAAAAACAATGGCAAGAGTGTAGAGACAAATGAAAAAACGAACAAATGACAGTAAACAGTTTCAAAAATAGGCAACTATCAGTTGGATAGACACAACCGCAGAGAGATCAAATTCCAGAAAAAAAAAAAAGAACGACAGACATATTATAGGTGTTTAACATACTGTATTCAACAGCGTTGTACGGTAAACTGTAAAGGATTTCTGAAAGATGTCAAGGCGTTCAAAGAAGCGGTTGTAACAATTCTGCATTCTGCGCACAGGAGAATGATTGGAGTTGCGCGCAGCGGTCAAGAACGGGCGATGCGACCTGGTGGGCCTTTGTGGTACACTAAACTCTAAACAGTTAAGCAGGTCTGCGCAAGAAAGGTCACCATGAACAATTTTGTGAAGAAATGTAAGGTCTGCACGCATACGTCTGCAGTTCAAGGAAGGGATGGAAGGGACTATGGATAAGTCAGAATCAGGATGAAAACTGTGATTGTGATGACGGTGCTTAAATATGGATAAAAACTTCTTCTGCACACGTTCTATTAATTCACTACTAGATTTGGAGATGCCGTTCCAGGCAACAGAAGCATATTCTAACTGTGGTATACATATTGCATTGTATAGCTTTAGAAATGGATCTGGACAAGAGAATTCCTTTGTAATCCGACACACATTTCCAAGGCTTCGGAGTGCTCGCCGGGTGATGAACCTAATATGAGGAGAAAAAGAGAGGGTACTGTCGAAAAGCACCCCTAGGTCCCTAATCTCCTCAACCCTTTGCAGAGGAGCTCCCTCAATACTGTAGGAAAACAGCAGACGGTGGGTTTTCCGGCTGTAGGTGACAATCTTTGTTTTAGTGGGGTTTAAAATTAGGCAGTTTTTCCTGCACCAGACCGATAATTCCGACACATCCCTCTGCAAGGCACAGCAGTCCTGAACACCGCTAATGTGCCTAAATAGTTTGACATCATCAGCATAGAGAAGAAAAGAAGAGTTTGTTAACACTGTTGAAACATCATTGATAAAGACAGAAAACAATAATGGACCCAGCACGGAACCCTGGGGTACACCACTTGTTGCAGGGTAAACACTAGACTTTTTGTAGTTAACATCTACATAAAAGGACCGGTCAAGGAGATAGTTGGACAACAAGGCAACAAGGCTTGCGTCTACACCGGACTTAGCAAGCTTGTTAATTAATAACCGATGGTTCACCACATCAAACGCCTTACTGAGGTCAAAATAAATAACGTCCAACTGGCCGTTTTCACAAACTGCAGCCGAAGCCTGTGTCATAAAGCTTGCAAGATTTGTGACCGTCGATCGACCCGAGAAAAAGCCGTGCTGATTTGGTATCACAACGTTCTTGACGCAGGCAGCAATAACTTTGTGCAGAGCTGACTCAAAGAGTTTTGAGGCGACACAAAGGAGTGAGATCGGGCGATAGTTAGAAACGGCTGACTTATCACCAGACTTAAATATTGGAAAAATTCGAGCGATCTTCCATGCACGAGGAAATTTACCTAAAAGTAAGCAGTTATTATAAATGGAAGTTAAGACAGGCACAAAAATGTTGCCGTAAGCCTTCATGAGGGCTGCTGGAATTCCATCTGCACCACAGGAAAATGATGGTTTCATCCGTTGAAGGCTATCATTGACAATTTTTTCATCGAACCTAAGTGTGTTAAAATTAGAGTTATTAAACGATAGGCGTTCGTCGTTGCCATCTGGCAGTTGAAAGACAGAATGAAAGTACTGAGCAAAACTGGTGGCAACATCCTCAACCTCTTCACCATCGGAATTAAGCAGGCTAACGTGTTCTTTAGACGCCTTAGAACGGCCGCGTACATACCTCCAGAATTCAGCCGGTTTCTGAGACGCAGCAGCCTCTAACGATTCTATATAGAGCTGGTGGTCACGCCGGTAGAGGATTTTACAAAGTGAGCGATACCGACTAAACTCCGCTTTCCACTTGTCAAGCCCAGAACGCTTGGCCTTTTTGTGGGCGCTATCCTTAAGTTTAAGCGAACTTCGAAGTTCTTTAGAAAACCAGTGGGGAAATTTGGAAGGAACAGGCTTATAACAAGGGATATACTTTTCCATGCCACTTCTGACTATTTCGGTAAAACGTCGAACCTGTTCGTCAACATCATTGACATCCAAAACACTAGACCATTCAGCAGATGAATAAAAGTGATACAGCCCAGCATAATCTCCACGCTTGAAAGCATATCGCGGGACTGAACAATTGTCAACACCGCCAGAGCGATGCTGGGTCGCGACCGAGACAGAGACAATAAGAGGGGGGTGAAACTTGTCGGGGTGCACAAGGGATATTTCGGAGGCACACACTTGTACGTTTTCTAAGTTTGAGAAGCACACATCTAGAACATTACCACAAGAGTTTTCTATGCGGCAAAACTGCTGCATGGAGGTGAACGACTGAAAATCTAATAGCATGCTGCATTTCTGCGCTGCATAATGGTTTTTGTGCTCAAAGGAAAGACTGTTCCAGCGAATACCTGGGGTGTTGAAGTCTCCAAGTATGATGAGCTTATGGTTGGAGTGTGCATTTGAGACATTTTCTATGGATGTGAGTGTTCGATTAAATTCGGAAGGTAATACATCCGGGGATATATAGAATGCACCGATGAGTAGCTTCTCGCCCTTCGTGAGGCCTACCTCAAGCCAGACTGATTCGTCTAGGGTCTCGAGGTCAGCACGCCGCATGCAATGCACTGAATGATCAACGGCAACGAGAACCCCGCCACCTTTTTGTTTAGGTCCAGTTAATTTTCTGTCGCTTCTAAAGATTTGATAGTTAGAAGGGAAATAGTCGGAAGACGAGATATCATCGGAAAGCCAGGTTTCAGTAATGACAACAGCAGAAAATTTAGAGCATACAATATTTCTGATAAATTCAGAGGACTTAGTTCGTAGACCTCTAGTGTTTTGATAGTATATGTCGAAACTCTCGTACTTACTGATCATTTTCAGTTATTTCAGAGCTGTGCAGCATACCAGGGTGGACCTTGCCTTGAAACGGCTTGAAAAGGCAGCCTTTTGGCCACATAGACGGGTCGCTCAGGCGCCTAAAACACTCCTCGTTAACAGTTACGCAAAAAGAAGAATAGGAGTCGTACTTAGTCCTAAGGCGTTTGCACGACAATGGCGTAACTTGCACAGTTGACAGGTGGGCCAACAGTTGAGCAGATGTGGTGTTAGCCGACAGTTTGGAAACAAAGATGGCCCTGGAGCTGGGTGGTCGGTGTACCACAACCAACTGAGAAGCTTCCGACGCACCCACACGGGGAGGGCTCCTTTTCTTCTGCAAGTTCGTCGGCGGGCCATTAAACGCAGTGTCGGACCTAGGAGGCGGGGGCAGAGGGTGGACCGAAGGGGAAACCAAAGTGCTCAAGGCCGTAGCAGGTTGACTGCTGGGGCGGTCAACGAACGGCGAAGCGGTGGTAGAGGACAGGAAGGGGGCACATTCACCAGTTGCACCGGCGGCGGCTTCGGCGAACGACGACCTCGTAGGGATACCAGACTGCGGTGACGTCACCGGCGGCCAATAATAATAATAATAATAATAATAATAATAATAATAATAATAATAATAATAATAATAATAATAATAATAATAATAATAATAATAATAATAATAATAATAATAATCAATCAATCAATCATGTTTATTTACGTGCCCAGGAACAGCCAGAGGCCTGAGTGCTGGCGCACGGGTAGTTACATGAAAACAAAATACAAGAAACATATTGAAAGAAACAAACAAGCGACAACACACACACAAATTGAAGTAGCGAAAATTACAGAAATAAAGCACAGGCGGAGCCTGGGTACAGGTAAAAAAGAAAAAGAAGATGCCTTTGTGGCTCAGCTTATTGTAATGAATACACAACAAGCAGAGAACAAAGTTTAACAGTAAGACGACAAGAACAATGACAAAGTATAGAGACAAATGATAAGACAACCATGATAAGTAAACAGTTTCAAAAACAGGCAACTATATTGGTTAAACAGAACCACAGAGAAACCAAATTTCAGCAATAAAAAAAAGAACAACGAACGACAGAGATATCATAGATGTTTAACATACTGTGTTCAACAAAGCAGAACGGTAAATTGTAAAGGAGCTTTGAAAGATGTCAAGGCGTTCAGAGAAGCGGTTGTAGCAATTCTGTATTCTGCGCACAGGAGAATGATTGGAGTTGCGCGCAGCGGTCAAGAAAGGGCGATGCGACCTGGTGGGCCTCTGTGGAACACTAAACTCTAAACAGTTTAGCAGGTCTGCGCAACAAAGGTCACCATGAACAATTTTGTGAAGAAATGTAAGGTCTGCACGCATACGTCTGCAGGTCAACGAAGGAATGGAAGGAACTATGGGTAAGTCAGAATCAGGACCCGAACTGTGATTGTGATGACGGTGCTTAAATATGGATAAAAACTTCTTCTGCACACGTTCTATTAATTCACTACTAGATTTGGAGATGCCGTTCCAGGCAACAGAAGCATATTCTAACTGGGGGATACATATTGCATTGTATAGCATTAGAAATGGATAATAATAATAATAATAATAATAATAATAATAATAATAATAATAATAATCAATCAATCATGTTTATTTACGTGCCCAGGAACAGCCAGAGGCCTGAGTGCTGGCGCACGGGTAGTTACATGAAAACAAAATACAAGAAACATATAGCAAGAAACAAACAAGCGACAAGACACACACAAATTGAAGTAGTGAAAATGACAGAAATAAAGCACAGGCGGAGCCTGGGTACAGGTAAAAAATAAAAAAAGAAGATGCCTATGTTGCTCCACCTGTCCTAAAGGCCACACGACAGGCAGAGCAACAAAGTTTGACAGTAATACAACAAAAACAACGGCAAGAGTGTAGAGACAAATGATAAGACGAACAAATGACAGTAAACAGTTTCAAAAATAGGCAACTATCAGTTGGATAGACACAACCGCAGAGAAACCAAATTCCAGAAAAAAAAAAGAACGACAGACATATCATAGATGTTTAACATACTGTATTCAACAGCGCTGTACGGTAAATTGTAAAGGATTTCTGAAAGATGTCAAGGCGTTCAAAGAAGCGGTTGTAACAATTCTGTATTCTGCGCACAGGAGAATGATTGGAGTTGCGCGCAGCGGTCAAGAACGGGCGATGCGACCTGGTGGGTCTTGGTGGTACACTAAACTCTAAACAGTTAAGCATGTCTGCGCAAGAAAGGTCACCATGAACAATTTTGTGAAGAAATGTAAGGTCTGCACGCATACGTCTGCAGTTCAAGGAAGGGATGGAAGGGACTATGGATAAGTCAGAATCAGGATGAAAACTGTGATTGTGATGACGGTGCTTAAATATGGATAAAAACTTCTTCTGCACACGTTCTATTAATTCACTACTAGATTTGGAGATGCCGTTCCAGGCAACAGAAGCATATTCTAACTGTGGTATACATATTGCATTGTATAGCATTAGAAATGGATCTGGAGAAGAGAATTCCTTTGTAATCCGACACACATTTCCAAGACTTCGGAGTTCTCGCCTGGTGATGAGCCTAATATGAGGAGAAAAAGAGAGGGTACTGTCGAAAAGCACCCCTAGGTCCCTAATCTCCTCAACCCTTTGCAGAGGAGCTCCCTCAATACTGTAGGAAAACAGCAGACGGTGGGTTTTCCGGCTGTAGGTGACAACCTTTGTTTTAGTGGGGTTTAAAATTAGGCAGTTTTTCCTGCACCAGACCGATAATTCCGACACATCCCTCTGCAAGGCACAGCAGTCCTGAACTCCGTTAATGTGCCTAAATAGTTTTACATCATCAGCATAATAATAATCAATCAATCAATCAATCTCTTTATTATAGTGCCCAGGTACAGCCGTAGCCTTTGTTCTGGCGCACTTAAGAAAAAGACAAACGACGACACAAATACATCCACGCGTGAGAAGAACAACAAAATACAAGCAAATACAACAAATACAACAAAATACAAATAATCAATCAATCAATCAATCAATCAACCTTTATTTTCGGTGCCCAGGAACAACCCTAGGGTCTTGGTACTGGTACACCATACAAAAAAACAAAAAACACTACAATTAAGATAAGACAACACACAAAAACTATATGTATGACATAAACAATAAAGTAAAAATAGTTACAGAAATCTTAGAAAGCAAAAAGGAAAAAAAAAGAACAGAAAGTCAAAAAAGAAAAGGCAGGCTTAGTGTTGCAAGCCATGCCACTCGGCCAGCGAAACGTTCAGTAGATGTGAAAAATAGGAACTATACAAGCAAATATTGAATCAACATGACATAGAGTATACGTATGTGACCAAGGTTTTCTAACAACATATTAGGAAGTTCCAAAAAAAAAAAAGGGGGGGGGGGAAAGCTTCAGCATTACCAACACTGACACTAAAACGTACAAATATTCAAGCAACACAAAACAAGAAAAAGTGAAAAGCAAGCAAGAACAGTTTGCACATAATACATAGGGTATATAAATTTGGAATGACATAAAGGACTTAAGCTACAACAGTTTTCAACTCATTAGAGAACAAAGTAAAGGAGCTCTGGAATATATCAAGCCGAACGGAATATTCATAATATGCACATTGTATTCGGCAGATGGACGAGCGTCGGCTATTTAAAGCAACTGGTCTGAAAGCTGGAAATTTTCTGAAAAGTTTATTTGGCAAATTGACATTGATAAGTGTAACCAACTCGTCACACAAAATATTACCATGAAGAAGTTTATAGAGAAAGATAATATCAGCTCGCATTCGTCGACACCGAAGGGAAGGAATGCTTTTCAGAAGAGACATGATGCCGTTTGCGTCGTCTTGCACATGACGGAAGCGGTGCTTAAAGATAGAAAGGAACTTATTTTGAACCCTTTCGATACGGTCACTATTGGACTTGCAAGTTCCATTCCAGACAACAGACCCGTATTCAAGAAGAGGTAAGCAGAGAGCCGAATACAACTTTAAGAAAGGAAGCGGACCTTTAAACTCTCTAGAATACCTGCAAACAGCACCCAGACAACGAAGAGACCGACGGGTAATTTGTGCAATGTGGGAAGAGAAAGTCAGAGAAGTATCAAATAGTACTCCCAAGTCTCGAATTTCAGTCACCCTCGGCAATGCAGTGCTTGCAATTTTATAAGAGTATTGCAGCTGTTGAGTTTTTCTACTATAGGAGACAACTTTAGTTTTTGAAGGGTTCAAGATAAGGTCGTTTTTGGTGCACCAACGATGGAATGACGCTATATCAACCTGAAGAGAATTACAGTCCTGAACACTACGCACTTCTCTAAAGATTTTTATATCATCAGCGTACAACAAAAAAGAAGAATTTTGAATGGCAGAAGCAACATCGTTAATGAAAATGGAAAAAAGAAGGGGACCCAGAACGGAGCCTTGGGGTACACCACTGGTTGCTTTGTACCTAAATGATGTTTGACCGTTAACACTTACATAGCAATATCGCTCCTTGAGATAACAACGTATAAGACCCACCAACGAAGCGTGTACATCTAACAGAGTGAGCTTTGCAAGCAATAACGAGTGGTTGACAACATATAATAATAATCAATCAATCAATCAATCAATCAATCAACTTTTATTTTTGGTGCCCAGGAACAACCCTAGGGTCTTGGTACTGGTACACCATATACAAGCATTCATAAAAACAAACTAAAATCAAGACAACACAACACAGAAAACCGTATATATGAAAGAAACAATAGGATAAAAATAGTTACAGAGATCCCAGAAAGCAAAACAGCAAAACAGCAAAAAAAAAAAAAAAAGGAAGCCTAGTGTTAGAAGCCATGACACCCGGCCAGCAAAACGTTGAAGGCACGTGAAAAATTGAAAATACACAAGCAAATACTCAATACACATGACGGAGATAGATTATACACATAAAACAAAGGTTTTGTAACAAAATGTCAGGAAGTTTCAAAATGGAAAAACGAAGTTCAGCGTTACAAGCACTGACACTTAAACCGACAGAAATTCAAGCAACACAAAATCAGGAAAAGTGAAAAACAAACAAGCAAGATGATGATTTGCATAAAATAAATACTGAACAGAAATACGGCACATAAATGACATAAAGGCACTTAAGTTACAACAGTTTTCAATTCATTAGAGAACAAAGACAAAGAGCTCTGGAATATATCAAGACGATCGGAATATTCATTATATGCACATTGTATTCTGCAGATGGACGAGCATCGTTTACTTAAAGCATCTGTTCTGAAAGTTCGAAATCTTCGGAAAAGTTTGTTCGGCAAGTTGACATTGATAAGTGCAACCAAGTCATCACACAAAATATCACCATGAAGAAGTTTATAAAGAAAGATAATGTCAGCTCTCATTCGTCGACACCAAAGGGAAGGAATACTTTTGAGACAAGACGTGCTGCCGTTTGCGTCTTCTTGTACATGACGGAAACGGTGCCTAAAGATAGAAAGGAACTTATTTTGAACCCTTTCGATGCGGTCACTATTGGACTTGCAAGTTCCATTCCAAACAACAGAACCGTATTCAAGAAGAGGTAAGCACAGAGCCGAATACAACTTTAAGAAAGGAAGAGGACTTTTAAACTCTCTAGAATACCTGCAGACAGCACCCAGACATCGAAGAGAGCGTCCGGTAATTTGTGTAACGTGGGAAGAGAAAGTCAGTGAAGAATCAAATAGTACTCCCAAGTCCCGAATAATATTAACAATAATAATAATAATAATCAATCAATCAATCAATCAATCAATCAATCTTTATTTTTGGTGCCCAGGAACAACCCTAGGGTCTTGGTACTGGTACACCAAATACAAGCATTCATAAAAACAAACTAAAATCAAGACAACACAACACAGAAAACCATATATATGAAAGAAACAATAAGATAAAAATAGTTACAGAGATCCCAGAAAGCAAAACAGCAAAACAAAGGAAGCCTAGTGTTAGAAGCCATGACACCCGGCCAGCAAAACGTTGAAGGCACGTGAAAAATTGAAAATACACAAGCAAATACTCAATGCACATGACGGAGATAGATTATACACATAAAACAAAGGTTTTGTAACAAAATGTTAGGAAGTTTCAAAATGGAAAAACGAAGTTCAGCGTTACAAGCACTGACACCTAAACAGACAGAAATTCAAGCAACACAAAATCAGGAAAAGTGAAAAACAAACAAGCAAGATGATGATTTGCATAAAATAAATACGGAACAGAAATACGGCACATAAATGACATAAAGGCACTTAAGCTACAACAGTTTTCAATTCATTAGAGAACAAAGACAAAGAGCTCTGGAATATATCAAGACGATCGGAATATTCATTATATGCACATTGTATTCTGCAGATGGACGAGCATCGTTTACTTAAAGCATCTGTTCTGAAAGTTCGAAATCTTCGGAAAAGTTTGTTCGGCAAGTTGACATTGATAAGTGCAACCAAGTCATCACACAAAATATCACCATGAAGAAGTTTATAAAGAAAGATAATGTCAGCTCTCATTCGTCGACACCAAAGGGAAGGAATACTTTTGAGACAAGACATGCTGCCGTTTGCGTCTTCTTGTACATGACGGAAACGGTGCCTAAAGATAGAAAGGAACTTCTTTTGAACCCTTTCGATGCGGTCACTATTGGACTTGCAAGTTCCATTCCAAACAACAGAACCGTATTCGAGAAGAGGTAAGCACAGAGCCGAATACAACTTTAAGAAAGGAAGAGGACTTTTAAACTCTCTAGAATACCTGCAGACAGCACCCAGACATCGAAGAGAGCGTCCGGTAATTTGTGTAACATGGGAAGAGAAAGTCAGAGAAGAATCAAATAGTACTCCCAAGTCCCGAATTTCGGTCACCCTCGGCAGTGCAGTGCTTGCTATTTTATAGGAGTATTGCAGCTGTTGAGTTTTCCTACTATAGGAAACAACTTTCGTTTTTGAGGGGTTCAAAATTAAGTCGTTTTTGGTGCACCAACGATGGAATGACACGATATCAGCCTGAAGAGAATTACAGTCCTGAACATTACGCACTTCTCTGAAGATTTTCACATCATCAGCATACAACAAAAAAGAAGAATTTTTAATGGCAGAAGCAACATCGTTAATGAAAATGGAAAAAAGAAGGGGGCCCAGAACGGAGCCCTGGGGTACACCACTGGTTGCTTTGTACCTAAATGATGTTTGACCATTAACACTTACATAGCAATATCGCTCCTGGAGATAGCAACGTATAAGACCCACTAAGGAAGCGTGAACATCTAACAGAATGAGCTTGGCAAGCAATAACGAGTGGTTGACTACATCAAAGGCCTTGCTCATGTCACAGTAGACCGCATCAAGCTGGCTTCTACCAATGACTGCTGGGACAGCCTGCTCCATGAAGCATGCGAGGTTTGTGGAAGTTGAGCGACCACGCATGAAGCCATGTTGATTAGGAATGAGGACGTGTTTAAGTGAGAAAGACAAGACCTTATGAAGAGATAACTCGAATATTTTAGAGGCAGAACAAAGAAGCGACACTGGCCTATAGTTCATGGGGTCAGTTTTTGGGCCTGACTTGAAAACAGGGAATACACGACAGATTTTCCATGATCGAGGGAACGTGCCAGACCGGAGACAGTTATTAAATATTGAGGTGAACACAGGAACAAATATATTTGCATACGTTTTTAGAATTGCAGCAGGAATACCATCTGGCCCAGAAGAAAACGAGGGCTTTAGCCGCTTGATGCTGGCCCGCACGATGTTCTCATCCAATTGGAAACAAGCGGAGTAACCGTCCTGGTGACAAGAGACGCTGCCGTCATCACTACCACCGCTAAGCCCAAACAAAGAAGAAAACTGACGAGCAAAGCAGTCGGCCGCATCTGCAACCTCATCGCCGTTGGAATCCAGTAGACGAATAGATTCTTTCGTTGTACTAGATCTAGAATGAATGTACTTCCAGAAGGCTCCCGGCTGATGAGTTGCTTTAGCTTCAACTGACGCCAGGTACAAAGCATGATCACGTTTGTGCAATATTTTGCATAGGGCACGTAGGCGCCGGAACTCCTGAACGAACTGATTCGCACCAGAGCGCTTCATCTTTCTGTGCGCGCGTTCTTTGAGTTTCAGGGCATCCCGCAATTCAGAAGAAAACCAGTGTGGGAACTTGAACTTCTTTGGTAAATATTGCGGGATGTATTTCTTCATACCCAAAAGCACAATCTCAGTAAAACGGTCAACTTGTTCATTGACATCAGAGTGGTCAATGACTGTTGACCAAGGGGCAGCAGAAAAGTAGCCATACAGCCCAACGTAATCTCCCCGGGCGAAAGCGTAGCGAGGTTGCGCATTGCTTGAAATTACAGAACGGTGGAGCATTGTAGGAAGGCAACAGGAAATAGAAAGAGGAGGATGATATTTGTCGGGTATTACTAAAGCACAATCAGAGCGCGACACATTAACGCCATCGAAGTTTGAAAAGCACATGTCCAGAATGTTTCCACTGCAGTTTTTTATGTGATTACGCTGTGCCATGGAAGTGAAAGACGAAAAATCTAGTAACCTATTACCCTTCTGTTGAAAGTGGTGGTTGTAGTGGGAACAGGTGAGGTGGCTCCACTGAACGCCAGGAGCGTTAAAATCTCCAAGGAGGAGGACCTTGAGGTCGCAATGAGTAGTGAGCACCTGTTCAATGGAGGAGACTAACTTATTGAACGCGTCAGGAACTACATCAGGAGGAACGTAAAAAACACCAACTAGAAGTTTTTCAGTTTTAGAGATATGAATTTCGACCCATAAAGACTCACCTGCGTTTTCAATATCGCTACGTAGCACACACGGGAGAGATTTGTTAACTGCGAGAAGTACCCCGCCCCCCTTTTGTTTGCATCCAGTTAAGGCACGATCATTACGATATACATGGTAATTTTGAGGAAAATAGTCATTGGATAGAATATCAGGGCACAACCAAGTTTCAGATATAGCTATTAACGGAAAGCAAGAAGCCAGAACATTACCAAAAAATTCAGTCGCCTTAGTTCGAAGACCTCGCACGTTCTGATAAAAAACATCTAAACTAGTCATTATTCTTTTTCTGATGTGTTGCGCTCAGAGCTGTGAAGCATGCCTTCGCGAAACATGCCTCGAAACTCCTTAAAGAGGCAGTCTTTCGGCCAAACAGCGGGGTCATTCAAGCGCTCGAAAAACTCTTCACTGACGGAAATATAAAAGGATGCGTACGTTTCAAATTTAGTTTTCAGTCGTCGGCAGTTCAAGGGCGAGACACCTAAGGTTAACAGATGGGCATTAAGGCTAGCAGAGGTGGTGGATGGGGAAAGCTTTGAAACGAACATTGCTTTGGGGCGCTTCGGGTGCGGAACGACTACCAGTCCACATGTGTCCGATGCACCTACACATGCCCGGCTTCGACGCTTCTTCTCAACAGTAGGAGGGAGACAGTCAAGCACAGGCGCAGAATGCACCGGGGAAAGTTGGGACGGAGTAGGAGGCAGTGCAGGAGAAGCCGAAGACACCGACTGCAGCGGAGCAGACGTAGCCGAAGGCAACACTTCCTTGTTTACAGCTTGGGCAAAAGAAGGCAGCCCTGATCTGTGACGCACTCCTTCCGGCAACACGGCGGGGTGGTGAAGTAGTTGGGCACGCAAGGAGGACACCTCCGCTCGCAAGGAAGCAACCACCTGCGCATAATGGGCGCGGTCACCCTCCCTCCCCTGACGGAGACAGTCGAAAGCCTGCGTGTCTTCCCGGCGTAGGAGGTCGTTGTCCTCCCGCAGCCGGGCCACTTGGTCGCTGAGGAAAGAAATGCCGTCCAGCGCGTCGATGAGGAGTGCGCGAAGACCGGCCGCTTCCCCTCCAAGGTCAACCGGTTGGGACGGCGGCGGCGGGGCTTTCTTGACGACTGCCGGTGAGTCTCGTCGAAGGGATAATAATAATAATAATAATAATAATAATAATAATAATAATAATAATAATAATAATAATAATAATAATAATAACATGAAGTAAGAAGCGTCACTCATAGACTTGCAAACGCTCCTGCGCTGCCTTAATCTATTCTTTGTCCTGTAATTTTCTTATTTCATCGCAGCATCTATGATGATTATGAGGTTTAACACGTCAATGCTACACAGGCGATGAGGCGCGCCGGAGTGGATTAATTTTGACCAACTGGGGATCTTTAACGTGCGCCAAAATCCTGAACACACGCGAGTTTTCGCTTTTCGCCTCCATCAGAAAAGCGGCCGCCGCGGCCGGGAATAGAACCCGCGTCCTTGGTCTCTGCAGTTCCGGCATCTAGTCACCTGCCTTCTTCTATCTCTAGATCGCCTCTCGGTAACCATTCTAAAGCCTCGTTGGTCGACCTATTGTCAGCACTGCGCACTGCCATCCCCGGCCCAACTCCACTTCTTAATTTCAGCGCAAATGTTTTCCAGCCGCGTTTGATCCCTTATCCAAGGTGGCCCTTTGCTATCTGTAAGCTTTACTCCAATCGTTCTTTTAGGGGCGAAGCACCTTAGGAGCTCGGGCTGTTGGCGTTTCCTGTCGTCTCATGTGGCCATGGTACCAAAACACCAGGGCAACTGGTTCCCAACGCCTCGCGCTAGAAAGTAACATGTACGAAAAGAACACACCGGGGGCGCAATTCTCTAAAACGAAAGGCCGTCCTTTTGAAATGACGCGGTAGCGCTATGCAAACGCATGTGTTTTCGGGTTGGGGCGCCGCTTTAAGGGCCAAAGGCAGAGTGAAAACCGCTGAGGGGAGCACTGGGGCAAGGGCGCAAGGCAACACGCAGCATTGTAAAAGCGACACGCAGTACTGCGTGTCACTTTGCGCTCTTGTGGCAGTGCTCCCCTCAGGGGTTTTCGCTCTGCCTCCAGCCCTCAAAGCGGCGCCCTAACCCGAAACCCGAAAACACATGCGTTTGCATAGCACTACTGCGTTGTTTCAAAACGACGGCCTCTGGTTTTAGAGAACTGGGCCCCGGTACAGTAGTTTTCCAACGCCTCGCGCTAGAACGTTTCATCTCCATGGCAAAAACGCACACTAAAAGAACACACCGGGACACTCGTTTTCCAACGCCTCGCACTGGAACGCTTCGTGCTTCAAAGACACGAGAGTTTTGCAGCAAAGCCGTATACCTCTATCCCAAAACGGTTTCATCTCCATGGGCAAAAACGCCAAGGCACCAAGGCCTAGGACGAGAGCGCTCAGCATCGAAACCGCATTATGGATTATAAGGCGCCTGGGAATAATGGGGACCCCCCTCCCCCCCATGTGTCCCTGGTAAAGATTATGTTTGCAGATTATCTTTGAAGGCTAAGAATCTAGTGGCACTAGCCGAACGCAAGCGACAAGCCCGCCTTTTCCGGCACCCAATCAGCGCGCGCCGTGTTGCAAGAGAGAGACTTACAATGTTTGAATACCCTTATACATTGCATGCTTTGCCCCTCCCCAGTTCTCAAGTTAGTGAAGACGTCCCGTTTTTTTTTTTTATGGCTGGTTGGGCCAACCGAAGTTTACTTTCGAGGCATTTCTGTCTTATAAGTCAGGACATTGCCAAATGAAGCTCGTTCCCTCTCATCTCTTCCGAGGAGCTGTGGGAGGCGGCGTTAGGCAGCTCGGACCCTCAAGTCCAGCGAGGACTTACGGAACGAGCAGCTCAGGTCATCGGCACCCTCTAAGCTCTGGTCGCCTCTCGTCGTTCAGCCAGCTGACGCTGCAATAAAGCTCATTCTCCCTGTCTCTCTCTACCACTCATAAGTCATCACCAATAGTGGTTATTAGTTGTATACCTTTTTTTCATTGACAGAGGTAGCCAACTCATTGCTTGAGAGTGCTAGGCGAACGCACCCGACCTCGCTCTAATTCTAAGCCTGATTTTCCTTTCTCGTAGTTTGGATCACACTGGAAACTTGTTCAATATTGTTACGTTTACAGACCTCTTCTAGTACTTACTTACCTACACTGAAGAAGAGGCTTTCCCGGGCCTGTCTAACATTAGTTAAATTTTTTTTCACACTTCTTTATATTCATCTCCAGCCCTCCGACTGAGCTTTCTGAGTACAGTTCCTGAACCAGTCTTAACAGGTCTGCTATATTCACTGAATAAGACAAC
Source organism: Haemaphysalis longicornis (assembly GCF_048455015.1). Taxonomy (NCBI): domain Eukaryota; kingdom Metazoa; phylum Arthropoda; class Arachnida; order Ixodida; family Ixodidae; genus Haemaphysalis; species Haemaphysalis longicornis. Next base: position 415,514,626 of record NW_027526203.1, on the reverse strand, counting down.
GGCATTCGCAAATCTCAGGAGTCTCAAATATTTTACACCTATTCGTATTCCTGATATTTTCCAACCAAGCTTTAAATTGTGATAAAATAATTTTCGGGGGTAAGGTTTTCTCGTAGTTCGCCCTTTCCGATAGGTAACTTTCCACTCCTCTTATGAGGGCTTATCGTACCCGCATACATTCGCCATTAATTCCCTTAGAGAGCCTAATGTATGTTTCTTATGCTCCCTGATCCATTACTGCGGCGGTGTCCATTGAATCAAATGCTTTTGTTTGTAATCTATAAATGCTATTGAAGGTGGTTTTGTTATACTCCGTACATTTCTTCAGCCCCTGGGTGATGGAATGAATGTGGTTCATCGCTAAGGGGTCTTTCCTAAATTCAGTGTGTTCCATAGAGCGTTGAAAGTCTAGGGTCTCGCTTATGCGGTTAACTATTACTTTGTCTAAGAAATCGACAAAGAAGTTGTTAATCAGAGTTACGTTTGCATTTTTACGCTAGGGGTACCCTTAAAGTCGTGAGGACTCCTAAAAATAATTTCTCAAACTTTTATATGACAAAGACTCCTCAGCACTTTAGGCTATCCACAGTTATTTCCTAGTCACCTGCGGATTTCCTTCTCTTCATCCCCTGAGCACGTTATCCACATCGTCTTTAGTTACTGTTGAAACCAGCGAACCAAGCTACATTTTTCAGTTTCGTGGCCTAACGTTGCTAACGGAGATACCTGCATAGAAGTTCTCCGCTACTTTCATCATCTCATCTGTTTTGCTCGTTATTTTGCAAGTCTGACCTATGAGTGCATCAATTATATCTCTGTCGAGAGCAAGCTTTTTCTCCGTTTCCATTAAACGCCATCCTTACTTTAATGCTTCTTCAACCTTTGCCATGTTGTAAGCGCTCATGTCACTAATCTATAGGTACTGTGAACCAATTCCGACAACTCCACTTATTCGGTTACTTCATTCTTTCTTGAGAGTTTCATATTTTTACGTTTCTCAAAAGGTTTCATTGTTTCCTGAGATACCGCACTAGTTTCTTTTCTAGGTACGATTCTGCCAGCAGCTACTGCAGATACTGCGACTATCGTTGTTAGGCGGTCATTCACCTTCTCGGTTAAGAATTTTTTCTGAAACGTTATTATAAACTCCCGAGTCCCGTATACACCAATTGACTGAATTTTTTTGGTTTCCTTCTTTTTGAAAGTTTCGTCCTTTCTCCTCTCATGTCGAGCCTTTTTCGGCTCCTCACCATCCTCCTCTTCCCCGGGTCTGCAAACTCAAGATCCTGCAGAATACCTGGATTGGCAATTCGAATTAATTCCGATTTTATTTTAAAGGCCAACGTCCTGTCTTAGGAATGAAACGCGGTCGCCGAGACCTGTATTACTGCGTTTGCCTCTCGGGAAGAGGTTGCACGTGCTGGTCGAAGGCAGCCACGCTGTTGACCACTCGCGGCACAGGTTGTACGGGAGGTGAGCACCAATCGATCCTTGACGCTGTCCGCACATCCACTTTTCACGTGCGGGAGGCCCATGCGGCCTTGAAACACCTCGGCGGCGCCGGGATGGCAAAACACCCGTTCAATGCACCGGTCGCTTGGAAGGCGTACGCTAAAATGGATTCGACGACACCTGGCGGTGAAGCGGCGTCACCAGACAGCAGAAACACAGAGCCGTTGGACTGACGAAACACCTTTTTTACTCGCCGACAGGTTGGAAGGTGTTTGCTCAGCGGAGCGTCGCCGTTTGCAAAACTGCGCAGCACAACGGGAGGCTCTCCGTGGTGCGAGTGAAGATTCAGTGAGGGACTCGTGTCAACACGACTACACGCAACAGCAGAAAGCCCGGCTATAAGCTGCGTCGCGGGCTCAGGTGATTGGTTTCGTGTGATGGGGAACCCCATCAGCTCTCGCTCCCATATGTGGCAGCGCAAGGAACACAGTGTCTTCTGTCTTCATCAGTGCTGCTTTTTTTATCTCCGTTTCTGATGCCCTCATTTTTGGAAAAGTGTATTCACTATACCGCGGCGCGATTTCTCTCTTCAAATCTCAGCACTGCATCACCTCAGCTACTCCAATTCAAGTTTTTCCACTTCACGTTTCCCTGCCTGTTTCTCTCCCATTTTTTTCCGTTAAAGTCTCCCGTTACTATCACGCACTGAGTGTTCACCTGTTTGTCAGCAGTCTCGTCCTCAGCATAGGCTTGTAGTGGCGTTAACCTCTATCCCATTTTTACTTCAACGGTAGTACGTCGTCTCTCTTGTTAATACGGCACAGTTCCTTCACATGATCAGAACCGTACCTCGATCTCTTTCCTTTCTCGGTGCCCTCGGTATCGCAGAATATGTACGCAAATGAACACCTTAAAGACTTAACCCGTTTTCTGACACCATGACACCTTTTTTCATGCCTCGGAGCACCTCCAATAACTCACTCAGCAAGGCTGTCCTTGCCCGACAGCGTTCTATTGTTGAACGATGGTAGGTTCGAATTCCCGTGGAAGCCTGTCCGGACCCATGGATTCTTAGCACCCTCTGTTGTATCACAGGCGCTCTACACTCGCGGAGGAATGAGGGCCATGGCCTCCATTTTTGGTTCATCGGGGGGCCATGCCCGGATGGTACAACAGGTTGGCCAGATACCGTGCTCATGAGGGAGTGCTGTTTGTGACCACGAGCGATTTCTAGGGTCGTTACGCCTATTTACTATAGCCTTACTAGTATATGGGTGTGCTACTCTCTACCGGACCAGGCAACATTGCAAACCTGGGTATGTGCTATCGTCTTCTGAAGGTTTTCTCGTTATTAGAACTATGCGAAGGCGAACAAAAAACAGGATTGCTCAACCTTATTTTCATATAGAGATATGGGACCAGGATCCTCGCTGCTAGCAACCCATTAACGAATCAGGTACACATTTGGCTCAGACTGCGACCTCTCAATCTTCAAAGCAAGTAGACCGGGAGATAGGAGGTAAATATAAATTAACGGCCATTGGAACGTCAAACTTTGTTCGGATGCAGAAAGCCACGATTAATTAGGGGGTATTTGGAGCTTGATTCATAGGCCAGAACGGCCGAATTAGGTCGAAACCACCCTAACGATACTTAAAAATCTAGTATGCTGAATACAATCAAACTTGGTGTGTAATAAGGCTGCGCATTCTCAATGCTCGTAGTTAATGGCATTGACGTATAGCGACGTTGACGTATCCCGACGAAAACACCTTATACAATAAGTGAGATGGAAGTTGTCCAATGATGTCGGATTTAGTAGTTCAAAAACCCCGGTTAATAAAAACTCGACGAGTTCGCCAGGATATGCTTCACGTGTAAGCAAGATCTCAATGAATTTTGTCACTTTTAATTTAGGCTCATGGAAAGCACAGCCTCTCGCAGCTTTGCCAGAAGACTTCTTTCGTTGTTTCAGAGTGCGTTGTTATATGTTATGTTGTATCTTTTATTAGAACAATCTGGTGATTAAACATTACCAACATGCACGTTGAGAGCTGCCGCATTTTTACCCCCCCCCCCCCCCGTTTGTTTTTTGCTTCTTTGAAGCTGTGTGCGCTACAGTAAAGGATGTTGGTAGCACGCTTTGGACTTGGTGGCATTGTCTGCGGCCGGTTTGCAGCAGCTACCTGAGGAAAACCTTTTACAAACCATAACCAGTTGACGGCAAAAGGTACCTCCCCTCCGACGTGCTTCGAGCGGTGGTTTCGCTTCATTACGGCCGCAAGATGAGGCTAGCACGCTCGCGCTGGTGTTCGCACCGCGGCCCTCAGCAGTTCGGGAGGCTTTGGGCACCTGCGTCCGGCGCCCTCACAACGCGCGGGGCTCGGTCGAAGGTGCACTGGTCGGCCACCGGCTGCTGGGCTGCCGCAGTTACGACGTCGGGTTGGCTACTGCGGGCCAATTATTCGCGTCTGCTGGCGCCTGCTCACGCTGTTCGCGTTGTTGCACGATCCCTATTTGTGTTTTTGGAACCCATTCTCTCTTTCAATCAATAGTTCAGACAAGGGGTTGTGTGTACACTTACACGCACCTACACACCTCTACACACGTGCACGCAGGCACATTGCGCTATGCCTGCACTACGAGGCGCACCATAGTAGAAGACTAGGCATTGATTTAGGCCTTCTCCTACCTGCTGGGAAATTTTACCCGCATGGGCGTTCCCGTTTTCTCCTTCAATCAGAAAAACAGCCGCTGGCGCGGAGAAGCGGACCGGCCACCTCGTAGTTAGCAGCGACGTGTCTTTCCCCGCTGTGCCACCGTGGCAAATCAATAATAATAGTAATGTTCAAGAAGAACCGGCACACTGTTGCCGTTTCGCCAAGGACACTGCATGATCACAACAGGCGAAGCAAAGCTCAGCCTTTCCCCACCAGGGGGTACCCAAAACACATAAACGGATACAGAAGATGGCGTTTGGAAGATTTCGCACGCAAGCAGAAGTCCTTTTAGGTTCTTTTTTATTGTTGCTTTCGGTCGCATGGGCGGACAGCGGCGAAGCTGGAACGGGGCTGCGATCTGGGACAATGCATGGGTCGGTCAGCCGACGGTTTGACCGACGGTGCCATGCCTACTGGCTGCCGCGCCGCCGCTCTCGGGTCGGTTCATCTGTGCTGACGGGGCCGCGTCGCCCCCGGCGGCGGCCGACGGTTGACGGGTCTACCGCAGCACTGTGCCGCTGTCAGCATGTCGGTCGAGGCCACCGGCGGGCGTGTCCGCGCTCGCACTCCGCGAAACGCGAACACCACGTCCAATGCCGCAACCTGTGACATTTGGCGGCGCCGGGTACCGTAACACCGGCGCCGTGGCCGCTCAGGGCTCCCCCCCCCCCCCCCCCCCCCCCCTCCCCCGCGGTACATTTCCTTTAAAGAGGGTGAAGACGTATGTGCGACATGCTTTTGACGCTTGAATCGTTCAGAGTGAAATTTCGGTGGCTTCGGATATCGAAGTAAGTTGTCTGACGTAAATATTATAATAACATACCGAATCCGTTACTCTGACCGGCAGATAGGTGCGATCCATGTGCTGTCACACGCTTGTGGTCGCTACAACTTTCAAAGGCAACGATGTGAGCGTCTTTTTTTAAAGTTTTGTACAGAGCAGAAGGCGGCTGGTGTCCACGAGAAAAGTAACGTTGTGGCTAGTGCGTCGTCTTCGTAAGTGAATGCAGTTTGACTTGACGCCTTTAAGTACAATTTGCACTTTTCCGCACTTCACCGCTTGTCCTATTTTGTTTCTCGGCTCCCATCTGTGGTCTATTTGTAAGCCGAGAAATCAGCTGGGAATATCAAGCGTTGGTGTTTATTCACATTTTACTGTCGTTGGTATTTTATCACGAACGTTGTAGCCTTGTTTTCCTAACTACAGTACACAAAACAAAAACAAAAACAAACTCGCACAGCAATTAACACTGCAGCGTTGCCGCACTACTGCTCTCAAGTACGTGCTTGATGTTACAATGTGACGCGAAAAGTCATCTTCTTTTCTTGTGCACGGGCACTGCTGAAAC
>NW_027526203.1:415480775-415509005 GCF_048455015.1 Haemaphysalis longicornis | reverse complement strand
CAGCATCTCATTAAGTATGCTGCACGCCCCTTATTGATTTAATATCGACCCATGTGCTCTACAGTTGCCCTTTATTTCTCAAGATTTAAGAAGCAAGGCGACTTTGGACTTATACGAATGGGAATCGGTAAAGGTTCACGATAGGAATTGGTAATATTATTCTGTTTGTGTATTACTTGATGCTCAGAGTAGACTGTCGACATAAAGGAAGACTAAAAGAAAATTTGTAAAAAGTATTTGGGGAATATTCAGAGTATTGCGACAGCTTTACACCAAAGCTAGAATTTTAAATAAAAAGGACATCAAATGTGATATCCACTGCTCATCATTGCGGGCTTCACAATCTCTATTGGGGGAAGGGGGGGGGGGGGGGAGGGGGTTCTTTTCCCATAACGCATTTAAACTGAAAACAACCCTTGCTTTGCACAAAACTTCAAACACGGATGAGGCGCCAAGAAGGCCAGGCGCCACTGAACGAGAACTTCTCCAAAAAGTTAAGGTGCATGTCGCACGTGAGTTTGCCTTCACCTAAGACTGGTGACGGGCCGCAAGGCAGGAAAAGATACAGTTCATTTACCGTGAAAGAACATGTTTACGCTATTAGATTCCGACCCGGCCTCGGTGTTCTGCTCATGTTCGTGGCTATTACGTATTTGACTTGTTGCTTCCGTATCATGAAGAAGGGAGGGGGGGGGGGTGCAGCTCATGGCGTTATTCCACCACGGAGTTCTCCAGAAATTCAGCGGCAGTTCACAGAGACTCCTTCCCATCCAATTATACAACGCCCGCATGCTTGCCAGATAAAACTGCGGATGAGTTGTCTCCCAAGAGAACTACAACGGCAGGAAGTGCATCTTAATGGAACACCTGGTGTCAAGCGCTGTTTGCACTGCAGCCGCACCCTCCCATTAAAATGAAGAAAAGCTTTTTATCCACGTTCATATTCCGTGACGCTTCGTTTAGAGTTCGTGTACAATCATGTTTGATACGCCAGCAGGATCGTATCGCCAGCATTGTTTGACGTCACACTGCTTTCGTGGTCAATTGTTTCAATTTTTGCCTTTTCTCCAAGGTTCTCTCGCACAGCTAAACTCGCAGGTGAAATTTAGCTAGGGTCTACTGAGTCGAAAAAGAACATGCGTAACTTTAAAGGTGTCAACTTTTGAGGCTAATTACACAAAAAGCCTTCGGGGTTTCCGCAAAGTTATGTTATTATGATAGCGTTCCAAACAAAGCCCTGATGCGTACAAAATATCACCTTTATGAATCGCTTATACTGCGTTCCGGAAAGTGGAACCCTTTGTAAAGGACGGGTCAGTGTGTTCAAAAATGAGCATGGATTATTGGGGTATTTGTAAAGAAAATATAAGCGCCTAAGCATTTTTATGTGGGCTCGCTGAGAATACCTGTCTCTCCGTCTAACGCTTGAAGCGCCACAGTTTCACTGCAGAAGGAAATGCTCGTGATATAAGGTGCTAGGGCCTCCAAACTTTGATATCAGATTCGTTGTATCGCCGCAAGAAGATGTCTTGTGAGCATTGCATTTGTGTAAAGCAGTGAAGCCGACTTTAAAAATAAAGACACCCTTGTGCTATCATGATTTGATATGAGGCTTCTTATATCGGCCTTAAGAAGTTTCTTCCCAGCTGTGCATTTGCATATAGCAGCGAAGGCTGCTCTAAAAGGGCTTTGTTGATAGAGCTTCAAAGTAGGTATACGTATGACTTCATTGAAGTATCACACATGAGGCCGGAGAGCCGTCACAACTTTATATAAAACCTTTTATATTGTTCTTCAAGAAATGTCTGCCCAGGGAAGCGCTTGTTTATAGCAGTGAAGCCGACTTCAGAGGGCATTGTATATAGCGCTGGTGCAGGTATGTGATAAAATGTCCTAGGTCCTGCGTACTTGAGTACAGACTGCTTTTAAGGCGTCTGGGAGGATTTCTTAACAAAAATGCATCGGTGCATAGTAGTGAGACCGACCAGCCGTGATTCTCAAGCATTTATTTGACAATGCCCGCTTGGGGGATTCTGATTTTTTTTACAGGAACCTTTAAATTTTAAAAGATGTCATTTTAAAATGGGAATAGCAATTCCGTGCCACTGTTGCAATCTATGGTAATATTGTAACATAACCTAACTGCATTTATGAGTTACATGCAGCGTTGTTTCAGTGACTAAGACGACCTGAGAATGAGCGTGAGCTTTGGATTACCGGTTGCACTGGCCATTTTTTTTCATGAATGCGGATTACAAAAACACCTGTGCACATGAACACCTTGGCGTACGTTAAACACCGTCAGTTACGTCCAATTCGACGTAAATACGGAGTACATCATGGATAAAAGCGCTCAGTCACCACGTTAAACATTCTCGCAATTTATAATCTCTTCATGAAGTAGTAATTAGTCATCTAATTTACTAACTACAGAAAATCAGCTTTATCCAATACAAACTACACCCACCAGATGAACGCTGTCTAATACTGAAGCTCTCCTGCCCCTTTCCCGGGGTCCTCTGACACCCCTAGTTTCCTTTTTCCATCCTCGCATGTCTCTTGGACTCAAGGTCATCGGCTTCAGAGAAAGTAAATGGATTTCACTCCGTCTGTCGCGTTTCAGGTGCATAGTCATCCACCAGTCACCTGTTGAAATAGGAGGTTACAACCTATCAATACCACTTATCTCTTAAAATATTCCGATGAGCCCGTTTGCCGTTATGCTTCCAGCCATTGCCCTCTGAAGAATCCATCGTCGGGAGGAGCGTCCCTGACACAGTTTCCTAGAGGTTTGCGTAGTTTTAAAGCAGACGTCGAAGCAAAGGCTGGCATTCCTCGCCCGAAATTGGCCGCTAGTGCCAACAGTGTGGGGCTGATCTCTGTGGTTGCAACGCAGGGCGGCACCGGTACACCGACAGACGCACGAAGCGGCGGCGGAGAACTTCCCAGTGCTTTGTGTGAGGCCGCGTTGCTCGAAGTACGCGGGGGATCCAACAAGTGGCTCATTAGTAGCGGTGCTCCTTGCCACTGCCCTCGCTCTACGTCGGGCGAGCGCCGCAGCGCGCGGAGCGCCTGTCGACAGATGCGCGCATGGAAGGCAGTGCAGAAAAAGGAGGAAACTGGGAAGATGACCTAGTACGCTGTGCCGACGTCGAAAGAGGCCGCGTACCCAAGAGGCCTACTTAGCATGATCCGGGGACTGCGCTCGAAGCGCGCGCGCTATACTACTAGTTAACATGGGGCACCACGAATTAGTTGCGTTAGCGAGGTAGTTTAGACTGTGCAGTCCTCTCTCTTGTTCGTTGCTCTGAAACATGCGGGGGTGCAGTAACGGGCGGTTCGTACCAGGGCTTAGTGTGGTGCCTGAAAGTAAGCAAATAATATAATACGATTAATTAGTCTCGTACAAGAATTGTCATTTGATTAACGCTTAAACTTTGGAGATGATACTTATACTATACCCGGCGTGCAAGTTAGGAACGGCAATAGCGCACGCATATCACTCCGCTGAAGCGACGAAAGCGTGGCGTAACGCGCATGGTCTTTAAAAGGAAATTGGGTTTAATGCGTGGGATCTCCTGCTTTTCTCACCGAGTTTGACTTCAACTTTTACATTAGCAAGAACATTAAATTCGGTAGTTTCTTTTTTTGCACTTATTATTTTATGCTTAGGAAATGCCCGATGTTACAGACCCTTTTCTCGGTGCGGAGGAACAGCCGTTTGCAGTGATAAGGTGCAGGGGCAACTTCCGCTGTGGTGCTTAAGTTATAACCGAGTATCGTAACGGTTGGGCGAATAAAATTATTGGCCAACTTTTGGTTTTCCGAAAGAGGTGGCGCCGCACGGCGGAAGTTCGCGCAGTAAGATATCAGGAGCACTGTATATCCGAATTACATCAGACCCTTTATGTATATTCTTGAGGCATAATACGTTTCCCTGGGCAAGAATTGACCGTAGGTAATTTTACTGCAACCGTCTGTCTAAAGTAAAGATCTGCGTGGCAGGCTAACGCGCGTTCCCTTGCGTCACAGAAATAAAATTTGCGGAGGATAGTACGCTTGTGTGGCTTAAACTGTGAGCGCGAAAGCGTTACGAGTAGTGTTTATTTTTAGTACCTTCGGTTGCTCGCCGGTGTCTGTGGCGGGGCCTTGAAGCCCCGCACATCACCGGTCACCCTTTTATTGGTGCACGGGTGGAGGTCCAGGGAGGGGGAGGGGGGGGGGGGGGGGGGCGTGCATGCGCAGTTAGCTTCACGCTCTCACCGATGGCATGCCCGTCGGGCTGGCGGGAGATTCCGACGTGGTCGTCTCACGGCTCGATGTTACCTGAGCGCTGTACTCCATGGTCGAGCGGTTTGGGTTGGTGTGTTGCACAGACATTAGTATGCCTACAACGCGGGAGGGAAACGGAAAGCCCCATGTTTGTCTGTTAGACTAAAGCTCGAGTACGTCCAAGTTTCATTCATGCAATTAGCTACGAAGCATGCTCATTCGCAAATTACAAGCAAATGGATTTTTAACAGCACAGCTGTTTAATAATAGTAACTTTAGTTTCGTCGTCGAGCGTTACCAGAAAAAAATACAAAAAAAAAAAACCGAGCGCACGTGAGCGTGCGCCTCGTAAGGAGCGCCCGTCGTCAGTCAGGCTTGCGCGTGGGCTTGCGCCACGTGAGGAGGTCGCAAAAGAAATACAAAAAAAAAAATTAAAGCCGTTCCACTCAACGTGAAAGCTGTCGTAAATGCAGAGCAGTGATTCGCCATAACGGCCTGTGGCACCGTTATCCGCTTACTGCTACTACCCATCACGCTCTTCGCCTCCCTGTCTCACTTCTCTCTTGATGAATTGAACGGAGGTTTGTCCTAAGCAGTTCAAATTTCCCGCCTTCGCAGTGCTCGCGCGCCCCCTGCCTGGAACGAACAGCGCGAGCGGTTCTCGCACGTGCCGGCACCTTACTGCGCAGTCCACAACGCGTTGTTTTTGGCGGTCCCATCTCCCCGCGAGGGGGACTCGAGTAAATGCGTCGCATAGGGGGTGGGTGTATTATTGCGTTAACGTTTAGTGTTTGGGGAGTTGGTGGTAGTGAATGCGTTGTATCAGCAGCTTCTTGACGTAGTTTGAATGAGTCAAGGATATAAGGCGCGTTCGTAGCCTCCCATTCTGTGTCGGCTTTGTGTCGCAGTGGGTAGAGCACCATGTACATTGCGTTCCGCCCGCAGGGTCGAGGGATCGAAACCAGGCGCCGGATAGTATTTTTTTATATATAGTGTAGGGAGGGGTGCGGACAACGACGGTGTGGACTACGACGGACGTCAACGCGGGTGACATCGTAAGTTACTGAAATGCTCTGCATTTAAAATAACGAGCGAGCCTCGTCAAGAGCACCCGGCATCGGCCAGCTCGACATTCGAGAACACTGTGCCCAGCGTTCATGCCGTGATCTCTCACGTGCTGCTCTCCTCGCCAGTTCACGTGCGTTCGCTGAAGTGGGGAGCACAGACGTCTGGTTAGCGCTACAGACGCCGAGTTCACGAAGCCGGTTTCCGCGGGTTCTAGCGCGCGCTAACGCGGTCCACTTTGGGAGAGATGTGAAAGCCTGCGGACGAAACGGTCCGGGCCTGCCACTCGTGGAGAACTTTCAGCGGCAAGTTCGGAAATCCATGCGAGGTGCAACAGCCGGGTCCCCGACGAAGGGAGAGGGGCCGCCAGCTCTGCTGTTCCTCCAGCCTTGCACCCCCAGTGCAAGCCACGCCATTTTTTTTTTTTCGTGCACTCCTTGAACTGCGCCCAGTTTTTCTGGTCATCTTTGTTCTCAGAGTGGAAGGGCACTGATTTTTTCAAATGAAAAAAAAAGGAACATTTCAACGCCAGTTTAGTTTATCTGTAAAATTAAAGAATGAATCGAAATTTTTATTGCACAGCTTAGTTCGGTTAAAGACGGTAGGCTAGAATGAAAACGTTTTTTTCTATTCTGTAGGTGCTAAGGAAAAAGTACGTGTGTACGTGCCGACAAATGTCTGTCTAGCCTTGCCTATACGTCGGTTTCAGTATGATAAAAAAAAACTTTTTTTCTTGACGAGAAATATCTACAAAGCTCACAAGCAGAGACTGTTTGCTTTTATTTGTAAATCTGTGAGTTTTGTTTTAGTCTACCTGTATAGCTGAAAGAATTTTGGCAGCTAGGAGCAGGCATGCTCGAATGATAGGCAGTCTAAAAAATTCCGTGGCCCTTCTTTGCCACAATGCACCTGAAAGACTAATCGCTGCGTAGAATGGATGATACAATTAGGCTCCAAAACGTTACCTGCTTTGTCAATTTCATTTCCTCAATTTTCTCAATTTTATTTTCTTTTTTTGTGTGTACTTATTTATTCTTGATTCATTGTATTTTAACGCGCCGACGCAACGCAGGCGATGAGACGCGCCGTAGAGGAGGGCTCCGGATTATTTCGGACCACCTGGGGATCTTTAACGTGCGCCGAAATCTCGTACACATTGGCGTTTTTTGCTTTTCGCCTACATCAGAAAAGCGGCCGCTGCGGCCGGGAATCGAACCCACGACCTCCTACTCAGCAGCACAACGCCTTAGCCACTGAGCCACCGCGTCGGGTGAGAGGGAGTGGTAGAGTAGGGTGAATTCAGCTCAAAACACAAATCTGTCTCACAAACAGAATTGCTCTGGTGAAGCACGTCCCACCGTACCATGACCACCTGTAATTTTTTTTTCTGTGATAACTAGTTGGCGCACAATTCCTGTCGCCGGGGGCGTTCAAGACGATTTCGGGAGAAATTAGGCGCGGCATAGAGAGTGAGCCCTGCGAGAACAGAGGCGTGCTTTTTTTCCCAAAATAGACTTTTCCCTAATTTTCCCAAAAATTAGGCCCCTTGTGCCTGGCTAGCGAAGAAAGAATGCTCAAGAGAGGCCCCTAGCATGCCCAATACATTGAAGCAAGTGTGTGGAATTCGGGGCAGCTTTAGCCGCACCTTGCCTTCGAGGATCTCCACCGAGCGTCAGTGTTGCTTCGTTACTACGGCCGACTACCGGAAGATTTTGCGGCGTCCGCTGGTTTTGTTTTTGTTTTTGCGATCGCGAGCCTGATCCCCAGCGATTTCAACGAAAGTAGCATCGGAGAAAGCGAGTACGGCAAATTTCCAGAAGATGGCTGAGGAATCAACGACGAACTTTCTTCTTGGATTCTGAATGATAGCACTACAAACTGTTTGTGTAGATAAATAATATAAACGTAACAGAAACGTCTAAAAAACGCAAAATTTTACGTTCAAACAGTTGCTCATTAAACGGGCCATGAAGACAATAGACTAGTTTGGCTTATTAGAAACGCTGCTTTGTCCGGATAATAATGGTACCTATTTTATCGCAAGTTTCAAACAAATAAGGAAAGCATGTGGAGCAGTGGCGACTTCCCAGCCGATTGCCGGCGACGTCTCTGTGACGTCACAGAATTTTGTTTTGATTGGCGGCTGCCTACTCCAGCCCCCGCCAAGAAGAATGACTGGGCGATTACAGTGGGGCCTCTGGTTCCATTTGATCGTATCGCTTGAATTATAGCGTGCAGTTAGCGCATTGATAACTATGTTTCAGTGCTTGCCTATATTATGTCACTCCTGCTCCTATTGCGTCCCTAGGGCGCGGGTAATTTGGACGTTTTTCAATATTTCTCGGATTTTTTTCGGTTAAAAACACGTCTTTCGTGGCCTAGTTGGAGCTGAGTGAGTTACTAAAGGCTAGTTCTTTCAAATTGAACAAAATTGCATTTTGTCATCATGGGCCCTCAGATATGTACCGCAGTGGGCACAGATATAAAGGCAGACTTCGAAAACGGCCGCGTACTGAGAGAGGTGTGCGCGTTTCTCTCAAGTGGCGGAATCAGAGACATGCGTTCTTCGGGCAGCCACTTCTCCTCTTGGCTACGTCTTATCCGTGTATGCCTCGTACATTTAGCGAAGTTTGAGGTTCATCTGCAAGTTCGAAATCATTCTTAATGAGTCAGAATGAAAATCAAATTCAATATGTCATCGGTATTATTGTTAAAGGATTTCTTCACAAGATAGGCTGTATAAAGAGCGCAAGACAATGTGCACATGTAGGTTTATTTTTCACGCGTATGAGAATTACGGGTGCTGCGACAGGAGGTAGCGCTACTGATCGCGTGAGCAAAACTCCTTAGTCTTATGAAAATAGAACGGAGTGAACGTTTTGTGCGCCTTTACTGAGGCGTTGTCCCACTCAACCTTATGCTGAAGGTTTGTTTTCTGTCCACAACAAATGTAAAAAAAGTGATGGGCGAGAACGCACTCGTATGTTCTTCTTGTCGTGCGCACACACGTGACTGCAAGCTCTATTCATGCGCGTGTCTATTGGTTTGTCTTTCATGGAGTTGAGCGGCGCAAGCGTCGGCCCGGTGGTTGGTGCACCGTAAAGAAATTCAAGAGAGAGAAATTATTTCGGAGCTCGTCACTACACATTCTCTCACATCCAGTGTGTTGCTTTTAAACGAAAACAACGAAAATATTTCTATGTTTGCAAGATCACGGTCACTGGGAGAAAAAAAAAAAAACGTGATCACAAAGCGAGAACTACGGTGGCACCGAGAAAAATCGTCCGACCAAATGTCCCGCCCCGCACAGCGTGATTGTCGGCCCGTTGGAATTTCGAATGCGGCAACTGTTTCCTCATGCAGCTCCTCCCCAAGAGTATTAGCCGCGCGTTCCCGTTTCATTCTAAGCGCGTTGCGCCGACGCAAGTTTGGTGACGTTTTCTGTGCTTTCAGCGCAATTTTAGGCAGGTAGGCCCATTAGTAGAAAAGTGCGCACGCATTCGCGCTGTGAAAAGAGCGGCAAAGAGCACTGATGTGTGCCCCATTTGAATGTTAGCGCTGGCGACGGCGTGCCGGCGCCCCATGCGGTAAACGCAGTTGTTTGCATTCCAGCGTGCTCATAAGAGCAAAGAAAAGCAGACAGACGTGAGCGGCTCGAATGGGTCCCCAAAGACTGCTGCCTACAGACACAGCAAAGGGCTAGCAGTTGCAGATTTAACGGTGGCTTCCAGCCGCTCACCTCATGCGGGGACGTGTTCAGCACGGGCGCTCCGTGTGGTGTAATTTATTTCCACTAAAGTGCAAGTTTGGACTATTTTGTTTTGTTCATTCTCGCGGTACAGCGCAAGAAAACAAAACTAAAAAAAATTGGCCGCGTATCTGCTCCTTTAGTGGCAAATGTCGACAAAAGACGAAAGTTTTTTATCGACTTTTGCCATGTAAATGCCTCCTTTCGCCTTCCCGCTCACCTCTCATTTTGTTGCTCTTGCGTCGCGCTCCTCCCAAGGTAAATACGCCAAAGGTTTGCTTAAATCATTTTAAATTTACCACGTTCCACTGCTCCAAACCGGGTGTCTCGATGCCAACGCTGCCGTACCGCGAAGACGCGCGTGAATCGAGGCGCCCTACTTCAACGTTTATAGAACCGCGTTTCCCTACTCCACGTGCGTTGCAAGAAGAACGTGGAACCTATCTAGTGGAACCTTTCGTAATGGTTAACCGTTGATTTCTTACAATGGCGCCAGAAGCTATAGTGGCGCGGGCGACAGCAGGCGACGGCGGAGTGAATTTTTTTCTGCAGTTGATGAAGTATTTAATTTCGCAAAAATCAAGCATGTATAATTTTTTATAAAGGAACACTGCAAATATCACTTCTGTATTAATCTGTTGTCTTATATTTGCGTAATGTCTTGTTCTTCTTCAACAATGTTGACAAATATGAACATTAAACCGGTCTTAGAGGGGTAGATTTAGTTGCGACTATATAAGACTATTGCGCAGGCATTGTTTTACTTTGGCCGGGTGGCTGAATCGAGTCACAGACAGACAGACGGACAGACAGACAGACAGACAGACAGACAGACATACAGACAGACCAACATTTCTGGGTTTAAGTAGCCCAAGTAAGACTATCGTCTTGAAAAAAAATTGGCCGCGTATCTGCTCCTTTCGTTGCAAATGCCGTCAAAAGACCATAGTCTTTATCCGCTTTTGCGAAGTAAATGCCTCCCTTCGTTTTCCCGCTCACCTCTCATGTTGTTCCTCTTGCGTCGCGCTCCTCCCAATTTAAAGACGCCAAAGGTTTGCTTAAATCATTTTAAATTTCCCGCGTTCCACTGCTCCAAACCGGGTGTCTCGATGCGAACGCTGCCGTACGGCGAAGACGCGCGTTAATCGAGGCGCCCTACTTCAACGTTTATAGAACCGCGTTTCCCTACTCCACATGCGTTGCAAGCAGAACGTGGAACCTATCTAGTGGAACCTTGAGTAAATGTTGGCGGTTGATTTCTTAAAATGGCGCCAGAAGCTATAGTGGCGCGGGCGACAGCAGGCGACGGCGGAGTGAATTCTTTTTCTGCAGTTGATGAGGTATTTAATTTCACAAAAGTCAAGCATGTTTGATTTTGTTATAAAGGAACACTACAAATATCACTTCTGTATTGATTTGTTGTCTCATATTTGCGTAATGTCTCGTTCTTCTTCAACAATGTTGACAAGTATGAACATTACACCGGACATAGACGGGTAGATTTAGCTGTGACTATATAAGACTATTGCGCAGGCATTGTTTTGCTTTGTCCGGGTGGCTGAATCGAGTCACAGACAGACAGACGGACAGACAGACAGACAGACAGACATACAGACATACAGACAGACCAAAATTTCTGGGTTTAAGTAGCCCAAGAAAGACTATCGTCTTTAAAAAACGCGCAGTTTATCGTGTGTGTGTGTGTGTGTGTGTGTGTGTGTGTGTGTGTGTGTGTGCGTATGTGCACGCGGTGTGCTTTCCCATCCATAAGCTTTGCCGTTTCTGGCTGGGTCTTTCATGAGCCTCTCTCTGAGCCAGCGTTCTACCTCTGCATTGCCATGTTCCCTGCTTGCTCGTCGTAGTCCTCGTGTAGGTGTTATCACCTGCGGCCCTCGCAAGGTGATTTGTGCTCCATCCACTTATCGGATTAGGTGGCCAGCCCGAATTCGGCCCCCTTCTTCATACTTTCAATACCCACTCCTATACTTTCTCGCTAAGTCGAGTGGCGTCGGCCGGACCCCTTCCCGATTTCATACCGGCAGCAGTGGCCGGCCATACTGTCGACTATTTTTGAGCCAGGCCCATACACAGCACGTTGATAGACAGCGCCATTTTCTCTCGCCCAGTGTTATTCAAAGAGTTAAAGGCTTTCAGAGCTGTCAAACGGCTGCATCGCACCGTACTCGTGGACACTGAAAGGAAATGATTTCAAAGTGCGGTGTTGTATGCTTTGAGCGTTCCTCGCACTACGAATTCGGACCTATGAGATTCCAACCCAAGATTCGTTCGGTTGAGGGACCTTACGCTACATTTTTTACACGGTCATGTATAGTGGGTTCTATTAACCAACCTTCCCTTGTTAGCCCGTCCCCTTGAAACTGGCAGAGCGCTGGATGGCATTTTTTTAACGGGTAGCGTAAAGGGAGGGCCCCGTGACTCAGAAAAGCCAGCGTCGACATCGGCGTAGACCGCGAGCGAAAAAAAAAATCGGCGTGAACGAAAAAGAAGAACTGACGTGTTTAAAATTAAGGGCCAGTCGGGTAGACTGCACGCGACCCTTATGTACCGAGCACGCGTTTGAAAGCGCATCGACGCAGTCTTTCAGAAAAAAAGTCAGCCTGGAAGATCGGCTTTTCGAAGACTTCTTCTCGAAGTCTTCTTCAGCAACCACAAAGTGGTTAAGATAGGGCCTCAATAAAAGCTTGTTTGTCAAGCGTCCGAGTTCCTGTGTACAAAGCGAGACTAAGCATTACGCGAAGTTTTAAGTTTGAAGTTTATTAGGAACTGTGACAGGGAGACAGAGGACACGAACCATGAGATAGGCGAACGATGCATTTACAGTGTATTTACATGGCGGCCAAGACAGAGCCCGCGCGGGTGCGCGCACACACAGAGCTTCTCCGTCGTCAGAGGCTTGGACGACAGGGCTTCACTTCCCACTTCATCGTCTTCCCGTGGCACGGCCCTCTGGTTGAAAGCGACCGCCTCGGTTGAGGCCGCAGTAGGTGGGATATGTGGTGAGAACGGAAGACGAGATGAGAATATACAGTGAAGTCCTTGCCGCCATAAATGACGACGATGACGAGCTCGATGAACACCGCCGGCCTCCAAGCAGCGACGCCCGCCAGCCCGCGACGAAGCGATGATGGTGTTTGACACCGCGTCGGACCACCGGAATGGGAACACGGCTTGTCCAGATGTTCTCGAGTGGTCATGATGGGCTGGTCGCAGCTGGGCATATCGGCTGGTCTCGGCATGATCGACGGGGCAAGGGCTTGAGACATTGGGCGGGGGACGCCGTCGAGTTCTGGTCGCAGACACGCCTCACGCATCCTGGACGACTGCGGCCACGCCGATGGGATACGAAGCTGCGGCCAGGATGGGGATGAACACGCACACTCCATCAAATGTTACGTGGCGGCAGGACAGAGGACACGAACCGTGAAATAGGCGAACGACGTATTGACAGTGTATTTAAATTTACAATATCTTTAAGACGTGTTTGTAAATTGACTTCTTCTACTGTCGCTGTGTCTAACCTCAGTGGTTTACGTGGGAGCGAGAAAACGCTCTTCAGTGATGACGACAACGAGGAGTGCGACAACGGCTCATTAGGCAGGTTAGCGTAAATGGGTTTGAAGTTTTAAGCTGTGACGGAAGGGGTACTCAATGGCAAATATATCGTCTCGCGCGCAAACATTTCACGGAAAAGTCAACTTTAGAGCGAATCCGACACTGTCCGCCGATGATGGGGATTTCGAAGCGGCTGTCCTCAGCCCCCTGCGCAGCAAATAATAGCTGTGGAGGAGGCGCACTAGGGCGGCTGATAAAGGACGGCAGTTCGCACGGCCAGTAACGCTCGCTGCTTTTAGGAGGCAGGGGGAGAGTTGTTACGTAATGCACTCGCTCGCCCAGCCGACGCTGAGCGATAAATGGGTCGGCCAAGGAATACGCCTGGGCAATAGGGCACCTGACTAATTGTCACCAAAGCGGCGTTGGGACCCGTCGCGTTGGATCAGTGGCTAATGCAGTACTGCTGCGCCCAACGACGTCGGTTCTGCCCCAACCGCGAGGGGTTTTTTTTTTGGGTTTGTTATAGACTGTACCTTAATTCTACAAATGAATATGTAATTTACTTTCCGATTTGTGTTATTTTACCTTTTCCGCTTTTGCTCCCATCCTAGTCTGGGCCTGGTGTTTGTTCTTTCTTCTTTGTTCTGGTATTTGATGTGCAAACTTGAACTTGTCCGCTATTGTATTTGTAATTTGTCTACC
The DNA here is from genome assembly GCF_048455015.1 of Haemaphysalis longicornis. Classification (NCBI taxonomy): domain Eukaryota; kingdom Metazoa; phylum Arthropoda; class Arachnida; order Ixodida; family Ixodidae; genus Haemaphysalis; species Haemaphysalis longicornis. The sequence goes on along the minus strand of NW_027526203.1, from coordinate 415,495,645 downwards.
CACTCCTGCTATAACCCTGTTTGGGCTGCAGTATTTATAAATAAATAAATAAATAAATAAATAAATAAATAAATAAATAAATAAATAAATAAATAAATAAATAAATAAATAAATAAATAAATAAATAAATAAATAAATAAATAAATAAATAAATAAAAATGATTTTCTCATAACAGGCGAACAAAATGTGGCGCCATCCTTTCCTACATATGTGAATGGTCAGCGGAGCGGCCGGCTGTACCATACCGACGAACAATGGAATTTATTGACACAAAATATGCACGTTAGAAGAGTTCTAGTTCTACTTCTAAAAGGCCATAGACGAGAATGACCGTTTGGTCATTGCGGTGCACCTAATTCGGCTCGGCACTTAATTCGACCCGTGCCACGTTTCTAGCTACGCCAAATCTACCGGATCTCTTGGCTGTGGTGGTTCATACATCGTTCCTGGATACGCTTCATGCAGTTATCGCAACGTCGCGATGGGTGCGCGCGTGCGAGAGAGAGAGAGAGAGAGAGAGAGAGAGAGAGAGAGAGAGAGAGAGAGAGAGAGAGAGAGAGAGAGAGAGAGAGAGAGAGAGAGAGAGAGAGAGAGAGAGAGAGAGAGAGAGAGAGAGAGAGAGAGAGCTTTTATTTACATCGTGAATTAGGGCGCGGTGGGCTGGAGCTGGGGGTCCGAGCGGCCCAACGCCTCCATCCACTGGTAACGGGAATTAATGGTAGGGAATGGGTCATCTGCACAAGCCCACATTTGGTGTTGGACCATGGCCCTTTCACCGCAGCGGGGGCAGAGGGGGGATGGGTACAGGGAGGGGTGGACATGATGAAGGACGGCTCTGCAGGGTAGGGACTCCGTTTGTAGTTGACGCCAGCTAGAGGCGTTCTTCCTCTAGAGTGAGGGATGACTGGGCGGGGGGAAGCTTGCGGCAGGAGAGGCGGTAATGCTGCGTGACCTCTCTGAAGGTCAGGAGACTACCCCTGGTTGATCTGGCTCCATGGAGGGTAGAGTCCTCGTCATCTCCTTCTCTTGCTACCCTCACCCTTCGTACCCGACACCCGCATGTAGCAGAAGAGGCGGCAATCGCGCTGGCATTAACACAAAGGCTCACCCAGGAAATTATGCTCTCCGATTCGAAAACGGCCGTCCAAAACTTCGCCAAAGATCTCATTTAGGCCCAGGCACACAAAATTGTCTCTATAAATTCGCCATCCCACACGGTCGAACTCCAATTGTTCCCGGCTCACACGGGCATTGGAGGAATAGAGACGGCCCACACGGCAGCCCGAGCACTTGTCACCCGGGCATACGATGTGACGACGCGATAGGCGGCAGACTATGCGGGTGTTCATGGCGTGGCCCTTAGAGATTGTGAGTTTAATATGTTCACCGGGTCTACTCCCAGTCGGCCAACTGGCAGGCGTCGCGTGAGCGGTTGCGTCGCGTTCATTCTCTTCTTGGTTGTGCTTTGTTGAAAAGGACGTAAAATGGGGCTAGTTGTTTCGGCTTCATCTTGAATTGGGCTTGGTGTACTAAGACAAACTGGACGACAAGGGGACGGGGTTTTTTTAATTGTCTTTATATTTTCTTGTTCTCGTGGGGCACGTGAACAGCGGTGTAACGTTCGTTCTCTTCGCTTCCACCTCCTTTTGCTTCTATCTTCCTTCTGTGTGCGGGATCAATGAGAGGCTAACAGCTTCCCCCACTACGGCATGTCTTATAGCTGAAGTGTGGCGTTGGCGTATAAAACCCCGGAGTTGTTTTTTAAAGACGATAGTCTTTTTTGGGCTATTCAAACGCGAAAATTTTGGTATCTCTGTCTGTCCGTCCCTCGATTCAGGCACCCGGCCAAAGTTGAAAGAACTCTTGATCGAGACGTTTATATAGACAAAACATTTTCAACCTAATAAGGCTAGAAATATGCATCTTATTTGCAAACATTGTTCAGCAAAAAGATAATACTATTTGAAACAGATCGTCAGTACATAAGTGGTGTTTGCAGCGTTCTTTTTATTAAAAGTAGATGTGTCTTCGATTTCTGAGAGAGAAAAAAAAAACGCGTTGAAAACAATGATATAACCACAAAATACAAACGAGGCTGGCGCCCGAGGCTCGCGCTCGTGGTCCGAGCGCTAAGTTTCAACAGTCCCAACAGATGACGCGCCAGCAGTGCGCAAACCTTTAGTGGATGAACCGAGACATGAGGGGGACAGCGTGAGAGGCAGGACGATGAGACAGGAGATTCAGTTAGGTGGCAGGGCGGCAGAAGACTATCGTCTTTCGACGACCTTTGCAGCGAGCAGATGCACAGCCAGTTTTTATCGGTTCTTGTCACGTCGCTTGATCGTCATAAATTTTTTTACAGTGGAGCTTTTTACCTCTGCCCTAAGTATACATTTCCCGCATTCCAGGTGCAGAAAAACAGAAAGTGGGTAGGGAGAGGCGGCGTGGGGAGGCAGCTGCCGAGGCGCGGGAGAGGGCGGAGAAAGTGTGGCGTCGGCGCTTGGAGTTGCATTAGAGCCGTCGAGAGGGGGAGGGTGTGGCGCAGCAGGAGCGGAAACGTGGCAGGGGGGAGAGAGCAGGCTGTTTCTTTGGTTAAAACCCGGGTTCTTTGGTTAAATGTTTCCATGCACTCTTAGTCAATTCCTGGTTATACGATCCGCATGCAGGCGGGCCGCCGCGTCAATTTAAAGCCGCTTATAAAGCGGCAGTTCAGGCGGCCTCGAGCACAAGCGGCCCGCAAAACACGCGGCCCACCGAACATGCGGCCCGGCGTTTAAGCGGCCATATTTAAGCCCGCTTAACTAGAGGGCCACCTAAATCCCGGGCCATGTGTTCGGCGGGCCGCTAGCCGTAATTTTTCTACCGTACCCGTAATTTTTCTATTAGCCCGTTAGGCTAATATATTCCCGCTTACGAGCGGCCCCCAAATCATACGGCCCCTCAAATAAGCGGCCTTGTTGCTTTTCATAAAAAAAAAAGAAAAACAATCAATGCACTCAGCCAGGATCGGTTCAATCCGTTTTTTTTTCGTCCGCATTGACAGGCCAACGCCAGCACCCCGTGGTGAATGCTCTAATATACGCTACGTTATACAAGACACACAAAGTATTCATAAGCACATTCACGTAACCCTACGGGGAATCGAACCTGGGTCTACTACAACACATCAAGGGGCGATCAAAAGGCAGACATCATAACCACAGCGCCACGACCCACGGGCTGCTGGGTAGTGCAAGCGTGGGCTTATAAGTATTCTGCATGCTGTTGCGCGTCAAGCATGAGTCTTAAATAACACATTCGGCGGCGGGTGGCTTTCTTTAGACCACCGTTTTTGAATCGCTCTACCAAAGAGGCATAATACTATATGGTTTGCGGGAATTTAAGTACACTGGTACGAGCGGAAACCTTTTGTCATGCTGTGTGCCCGTTCCAACAGTATGATGCGCCGTGCGGGGATTTATTCAATCGATGCAAACGGAATTGATAACAGGTATTCTGCCTGGTTACCGAAAGTATTCTTGGCCATTGGTGCAAAGTGTCCCATATGACAATGCTTGCAAATAACCAACACGTAAGGCGCACTGTTGTACTGCAAATAAGAGCTGTCTCGTCACAAGTGGCAATTATACCAAGCATGAAATTGTGTACTAAATTTTTTCTGCTCGTCGTAGCTCTTCTGATGGTGCGGTTACATGCTTTGACCTTTGTTTTTGTAATAGGGGTGCGGTAGTAAAATACGCATCTGGTAATGTAATGAAGCAATATTAAATCACCCACTCTACCTAACATTGTGTCGCGACGCCTGCAGAATTGCTGTGTCGACGCCCAGGTAAAGAGCCGTTGGGAGGCCAGATACTGCGTTTTCTTTTATGGATCGTGAGCACACAACAAATATCTTAGCGTTTTCTCGCGCAGGCCAGATAAGCGCCCGGCCGTGTAACTTGTAACGCCCTGCATTTCCAGACAAATGCTGGTTTCGCGGAAGTTTCACCTTTATTCATTATAATATCGTAAATGAAGATCATTGGTCAAACAAAATTTTGAGAAACTAAAAATTAGGAAAAATATAAAACAATGACGAAAAATGGCGACCTGTATAACGATTTGCATTTCCACAATAATGCAGATTTAGCTGAAATTACGATTTTAATCATTATCATAGCGTAGATGGAGATAATTGGTCGAACAGAATTATGAAAAACTAAAGAACAAGGACAGTAAAAAATACGGAAATGCTGAGCCTTGTTACGCCCTTCATTTACAAAAAATGCAGATTTGGCGCAAGTAAGTGATTGATAGGGTAAATGGAGATAATTGGACGGACCGGGCTTTGAAAAACCAATAAAATTGGCAATAACAGACTTACACTCAAGAGAAGCGGCATAAAAATGCGGCGCATTAGCAGACAATTCTCGGAATTCGTGCAATTTTTTTAAGTGGCCTCGTTTCATTCGCGCTTCCGTTATTAACGAGTTATATTATTGTACGCCGAAGCGCAAGGCCGCGGTTCAGCATTTTCAATACTTTCAAGGTAGTTCACCAAAACCATAGCACTTGGGGAAGAACGCACCCTAGAGCATCTAAAGTTTAAGCCGTATAAAACAATGCCACAAATAAATGGGTTGCAATGGCTGCAATTTCCCTAAATCATTTTTAATTTGTGCCCTTCTGGAACATCTTCATGACCTGTTTTTATGCAATGAGGTTTTACCTTCATAATCTCAGTATATTGCAACCTGATTTATCAGGCCTCAATCAGGCGACGCGCCGCGTGTGCGCTGCCAATGCTATCATGTTTCTGCAAACCGCGAGTTGACACTCCAGACAGACGACAGCTGTGGCGAACACAACAAGATCGGTGCTGGTGTTACTTATACATGTTGCTTCATGTGAAAAATTTACCACTTAAACGCATCGTAATGAACTTTACAAATCGCCGCAGAAGCCAGACTACTCAACGCGCCAGAAAAGTCACGAGCCGAAACGATGACGCGAAAACCTAGTTATAAAAAAACGTTACATAACTTTTTGCTACGCCTACCGAAAATGGCAAGCAGTAGCCATGGAATATTGAAAAATACAAAATTCAAACTGGGTTTTATGTGCCTTGACCTGGACAATGAAACGCATGGAAAAATGCAATTTCTTTACGACACCACGGTACTCTTTACGGCAACGGAAGTGCATCACATGTGCAAGCGTTTTCATTTTTCGCCTGGATCCCAAAACGGCCGTCGCACAGGGAAACCAAATCATCTCTATAAAGCCCTTCAAATTTACCGTACAGCCCCGGGTATCGGAGAACGGTTTTGGCGCGGGCTTCTTACGACGACGAAAAAGGCATAATTTCATGGCCTTTACTAATTGTCTGCAAACACCTATTTTTTACAGTCTGCGCCCCCCACCCCTCGGAAAAAAAAACAAGAAGTCCAGGGATCTATCCTTTCGTGTTCAACCGGGCTATGGCCGCAATACACACACGAGCCGGCTTGAAATGTCGTCGCTGTTCGGCTTGCGTGACCGGTGGCCCTAATATTCCCATCGCATTTGCAGTTGTTTCCACTGTTGCACGAACATCGAAGCACACATTCGATGTCAGCGGAAGCGAACGTGGTCAAGGAAGTGTGAACGCTCGGAACTAAGTATGAACTACACAGAGCAGGAGTCAAAGCGCGGGACCCCAACTTGCTCCGCGGTCAAATTCCTCGCACGTGCGCGATAGAGACAAATCACCGTACGACAACTCGCCGCGCGCGAACTTTTTTCCACTTCTACTGCGCATGTGCGCGCGAGACATTTTTGAAGGTTTTTCGGCTTTCGCCGCGTCGTCGGGCGCGCGTCGTCGGCCACCGCAAAAGTAGCTCGTGGGCGATTGTGTGAGGAGGAATACGCGCATGCGCCGCAAGCCACACATATCGCTCGGAGCTTCACGATTGCCCCCCTTTTTTATTTTATTTCTGGCGTCAGGCTGTCTGCTAGTTTATAGCCGTGACACTGGCCGTTGGTGCAGCATATAAGCGTGATGCAACCACCTGAGGTTTTGTCACGGAAAAGAAACCTGTCAGGGCCTCTTATATCACGGTATTGAGACTGCCCACCGCATACAACTAGGACGCCATCCGGGACGCGACTAAGAGTGTGTGTTTATTCTGTAAGGCGCAGAATGTTATATTGGTCACACACGCAAGTGAGGGAAGACCCACCAAAATTTAGAGCATCTGAGAAATTCATCGTTGATGGCAGAAGAAGATAAAGAGATGCACTCAACCGTTACCTCTGTACCAAGACCTTCTCTGCAGGACCTATAGCCTTGCGGAACTCGGGAGGACAATACTTATGTGGCCCCTCCTTCGTTGTAGCACTATTGGTGCGCGAACCCCCAGCTCATACATCCTCAATCACCGGCACAGTTTCTACTTCCGCGCATGCTTGGCGCCAAACTCCCTCCTGCGAGAATACTAAGATGACGTGGGTTGTTCTGCGCGCACGTTCGCTAGCATGCTGCGCCCAGAGGCTCCTCGGGGAGTCAGCGCTGACTTAGGCGAGCGATCTGGCGCGGTGCGGGCGAAGTTTCCGCTGCGAGGCTAAACAAGGGAGAATATAACCGCAAAATAGTCGAGGCGAAAAGATGCGTGCCCGACAGCGGTCGTAATCGGCAAGCTAATGGAACCGATAAATTAGAGAACAGCGCTCGCTAAAGGGCACTAAGCAGTCTTTTGGAGGTTCACCAACGTGATATTTAAGATCGTAAATGCCCAAGCGAGGTCGAGGTGCTCTTCATGCGCATCCCCTGCCTTCCTTCATACTCCTTGCTCGCCTTTCGGAGCTGCCATCACGCACGAGACGTCGCTACCGCAATTCAAACCACTTTAAAATTCTTGGAGAGCAGTCAATTTTGTTTCGTTTCGCAGAATCGAACAAGTGGGCATCGGGTTTTGAAATGGTATTGAATTTGTGGGCCCGCATCCTCGATTTTTTGGTGGCCTTTCGGGCCTTGTCCTGACCATGAGAACAGTAGTCGCCGGAGGGGGCCACGAGTGTATTCCTCGCGTGGTCTCCGTTTCTGCAAAGTTTTATTTTGCACAGGGAATAAATAGACGGTGAGGATCAGATGATATTAAGAAGGAAAAGAAATAAGATGAACGTGAACAGGTTGGCTTCGTGAATGAAGTCCACGCAACATAAGAGGATGCGTCGTCTAAGCAGAAACCCTTGGCAAGAAGATGCCGTATCCTCGTTGGACAAGACTACAGTAAGTGGTGGTGGTCGGTACCGCTGCGATGGAAAAAAAAAAAAAAAACGGCGACCGGGCTAGTGGCGAACCGCGTTCAGAGAAATTCCCCTTCCCAATGTTCACGCATATTTTACATATAGGGCGGCCAGCTGCTGCAGTGCTACACTGCCGACAGCACATAAAAACAAAACAAATCATGTATACCGATTCGAATTGCAAGGCAATACCACGCCAAAGAACAACTGCAATAAGTTAACAGTAGAAAGAAATAGGAACGCGAAAATAAATCTCTGTGCAAAGCCAAAAAAGAAGATGGCGCAGCTAGCACTTTTGGTGCAAGGCTGGAGAAACAGCAGAGCTGGCGGCCGCTCTCACTTTGTGGGAGACCCGGCTATTGCACCTATCATGGATTTCCGAACTTCCCGCTGATCGTTTCGTCCGCAGGCTTTCACATCTCTCCTGAAGTGGACCGCGTTAGCACGCGCTAGAACCCGAACTCGACGTCTGTGCACCTTTATTTCCAGCGCGCATGCAAGGGAACTGGCGAGTAGAAGAGCACGCGAGAGATCACGCTACGAACGCTGAGAAGTGTGCCGACACCGGGCGTTCCTCGCGAGGCACACTCTCCCGTGCACTCGTTATTTTTTTTGTATTCTTTTTGTGAGCCCCACGCCTGGCGCAAGACCATGCTCAAGCCTGGCCGTCGCCGGTCTCCTCACGAGGCACGCGTTCACGTGCGCTCGGTCTTTTTTTTTATATATTTTTTCTGGTAGCGCTATACTGGGGAAATGAAAGCTTAAACAGCTCTGCTGTTAAACACACACACACACACACACACACACACACACACACACACACACACACACACATGCACGCACATGCACACGCCCACACACGCACACGCTGACACGCACACACGCACACACAGACACGCACACACACGCACTCACGCACACACGCACGCACGCACGCGCACACGCACGCACACACGCACGCACGCACACACGCACACACACACGCACACACACGCACACACACATACGTACACACACACGCACACACACACGCGCGCACACACACGCACACACAATGCACACATGCACGCACGCGCACACACACACGCGCGCACGCACACATGCACACACAGACGCACGTGCGCACACACACGCACACGCACACACGCACACGCACACACACGCACACAGGCACACGCGCACAAGCGCACACATGCACACACTTGCACACGCACACACACACACACACACGCACACGTGCACACGCACACAGGTACACGCGCACAAGCGCACACGCACACAGGCACACGCGCGCACACACACACGCGCGCACACACGTACGCACGCACGCACACACGTATGCATGCAGTCACGCATGCGATTATAAGCATGGTAGGGAACACTGAGCGGTGTATACTGAGAGGGCGAGGTTCATGACGTGAAAATTACCATTTCATTTGAATCTGGGGTCCCGCCCGGTCACTTCAACTTCCGCTCGGGCGCGCTTCACGCTACAAAGGAAAGAAGAGGGAGAAAAGGAAATAGGGAGGGGAAAGGTATTGTGGGCCCTGGTCGACAGCATGCTCCTCACGTGACTTCCACGACGCCGGGTTGTGGCTACTCTTAGCTTCGCATCGGCAGCGATAGCTGTGCGGAATGCTCGTCGGTGGAACGGGTACTGGTGACAGCAGCGCCGCAGGTGGGTCAGCGGGTCCATCTATTATTGCGCCGTCCAGTGGCCCGGTTGCGTGCGCTGAGCCTGATGGGGCCGCGGCCAGTACCCGGGGGCCGTTGACCCCTGCGCATGTTACAAGCCTATTTTTAGGCGGCACAGAATCGCCGTGCAAACGATTCTCGCTGGCTTTTTTGGCGATCGAAGGGGACAGGTAGATACCCGGAAGAACCCGGACCACTTAGCGTTATGTACACGACGCTCGCTCCACTTTGGCGCGAGCGCTGGCCCCCACTTGCGACCACGTGTGCGCGTCGATTGGGTCCGGTCTTCGCCTCCTGGTTCGCTCTGCGGCGGTCCGCAGCTAACGTCGCTTGCACTCGGCTGACGGCCGCCGGTTCGCGCTCAATGGTAGGTTTCTCCATATCGCTTCTTTTGTCACACCACTGTCGCCCAGAATGCACCTTTAACAATACTGCTGGCTGAAAGAAACGCCATCAGCACACTGAGAAGGCTACGCACGAGTTGGCCGATTCGAGTCCAGGTAGGTATGGCCGTATTTACGACGGAGGCGAAGAACAGAAGCTTTTCTGCGCTTGTTGCTGTATGGATGCGAAGAAAGACCAGATGGAACACCGTGGAGCTCATCGTTAGGTGACGCTTTATATCCGAGATGTAGGGGCAATAAATTACTAACGAAATTGTATTTTTAAAAAGCAAAACTATTGTGCTACACGCCGTGGGTTGGTTTTTTCCGTACACAGACAATGTTTGCCAGCGTGAAATCCATTTTTTTACGAGCTCACGGCGTTTTTCAGCCCTTCTTCACTTGTCTAGACCCTCGAAGCCAGTAACGAACTCGTGCTACGCTGTGGTATACTACTGTGGGCAAATTCGCTTTCATTTTTAATGCGTTCTAATAATATCAATTGTCCCACTCTTAATCGCAGCTTTTCAAATTTAATGCGATATTTTTGATATTTTGGGTTATTCAATGTGGAAGTTTGACAAGTAAGCCTCCCGAGGTTCTGTAAGATGAATTTATTTTTTGTGACATATCTGCCGCAGCATGCCCCCCTCCTCTCTTTCAATTATTATAAATTAGTTGTGCAAAACGATTTAGTGAGGCCTTCATTAATTCTGTCGTACAGTGATGCACGTTACGCTTACTCTTTTAATGCTTTACAATATCCGAGTTCTTCGAATTTTGCGCCATTAGACGAAAGGAATGAAAATGACTATGCACTGTACGAAACGACAAAGAGCTTGTTTCGCAAGTAACTACCCCGTTAGCATTTTATCAACGTCTGCTTCACTAAAACTGCGTATTTTATTCCAGGTGATGACTGTTGTTACGACATATTAGATCCTCCCGATATTTTGATCGTCCCTATTATTCACCGTCTAAGATGCGTGCAGAAGTAATTCTTTCTTCAAGATCGTTACCTGGGATCATTGACACTGTAAGCGGCAAGCGGCACGAGAGAGTGAGGAGGCGCGGGATGCAATAAGAAAAAAAAAGCTACAACGAAACTGTCAGTCAATGGTGGACTATTTTCCCATTTCGTTCAAATTGTGAGTAGGAAGAGTGAAGTGTAGGGGCTTGCTTTAAATGTAAAAAAAAAACGTATATACACACGTGCACCGTCAAGTACACTCATGCATACACCCACATGCGCACGCACACACACGTATACAGACAGCACACACACACACACACACACACACACACACACGCACGCACGCACGCACACACACACACACACACACACACACACACACACACACACACACACACACACACACACACACACACACACACACACACACACACACACACACACACACACACACACACACACACAGCCACGCAGCTAGAAGCGTAAACGTATTTACACATGAAGCCGCCCTTCAAGTTGTCATGTTGATAAACAAGGGTCTAAAAATAACTTTTGCTTGAGTAAATGCAACGAATATTTTTTTTCAGGCTTCCATTATGGCGTGTCGTATATTTCTGTAGGCTTTCAGTTCCATACTGCTTCTTTCATAATAATTTCCGCGGCCGTGTTTAATTGTAACGACTATTTCTTCCGCTTTTAATCATTGCCCTGATCTAATGCAAGCGAAGTTCTTTTAATGGGATGAAACAAAAAATGATTTCTGCTGTAGCCATACTGTAAATTTATGACTGGCATTAGCCTGAGGCGTAACAACATAGCGAGCTATTTAATACCTTGGCTGACAGGCATTACAGGAATAAGCAATGCCGTCGATGTGAACGGGGTTCGACGGCTAAGTGAAATAAGCGCATGACAGAAAATATCATTGACCGGAACACAGTCCAAGCGAGCACAATAAACAAAGCAGAGTTGGTTGTAACTGACGATTCAGCATACTTCTCAGTTAATTAGAAGGAACAAACTTGGAATGACTAAATGCTTTGTCTTAGTAAATGGGGCTGTTCGTTTTACGGTGGCAGCGGGATGCTGCTGGAATGGCTTAGGAACGCTGGCTGCATGATATTTACATTAGAACTTCGACTGACAGTTATCAATGATACCTGCTGAAATAATATTTCCCACAGTGTTGTAGTCGCTTGAGAAGTCCAGCGTCATATAGTTTGTTTCAGTATAGTTGCGATAAAACCGGAATTAAAGCCGTTTTCTGGACCCATACTCCTCCCGTAGGAGGTCATTTATTGACAGCGGATGAGAATTCCGTATTGTTTACAACTCCAAGGGGAACAAATTACTTATGAAAATTTAACTGGGCTTAACAACTGAGCGGTGAATTGCAGTATAATTCTTTTTATGATGTCTCCAGCTGCTTGCGAGCTTTTGAGCATTCGCGAGAAAGTTGGCTTTGCCGGAAGCCGTTCTCTGTAGGCGGACGCCGGACACGATTGAGGCACTGGGGTGTAGCGTATTTATGTATTTATTGACCATTAGGACGGTAGGAAGGTCCACCAGCAGGCGTAAATTGTCTCGCCTTGGTGCGGACACCGGAACGCCTGCTGGTGTAAGGGAAGTGGGATTGGGAGGAAAAAGTACATAGGAATAGGAAGATAGGAGAGAAGGTTAACAAGGTACATATATACAACACAAATGGGATGTTAAAAACGATCATATATAAATCACAAAGGAAAAAAAAAAGAGTTAAATAATCGTGCAAAGTCGCAATACAGACTATACATATAAACTAACGTGAATGTACGACATACATGTAAATGTACGACAGACATACACACTTACACGCACACGCATCACACCCACATTATAAGCACGCAGACACACACAGAAAAGCTGCATCCGCAGCAGCGCTCCACTACATTCTGGGCCGTTAGATGGCGTTATAGCGGAGTGCACTGTGCAGCCCCGAGGCACCCAGGTTTGCACCCAGGGCCTCGAGAACGTGGTCCCGCTCCCTAGCACTGCCCGAGGGCTAAAGGAGTCCATAGAGTGGCCGCACTCCCCGAAGCACGGCGAGTAGCTCCGCCTACCCTGCCGCAAACTTGGGGCACTCGTACAGTACGTGCGGCAGGGACTGCACACCCGCTCGGTAGTGCGTGCAGCCGGGGCTGGCCAACCGCCCCAGTCGGTGTTTCCGCTCGGCCGTCCACGCGTCCCCCACGCGGAGGCACAGGACGGCCGGGCGGAGTCGACGAGGCAGGCGTGATGCTCGCACAGGCGGCGGGCCCCCTCCGACACGCAGCCGCGGGTTTGGATGTCTGGTCCGGAGGTGTCGCTGGATGAGCAGGCGGGCGTCGTCCGCTGCCGCCTGGAACACCGCGTTTCCGAGCGACGCGTAGTTGTAAAAGAAATCTGGAGTCCATCAGAGTTTATAAATTTAGTGTGTTTTCATAGATGAAATATTTCTCCCAGCCACCCACAATACCTCTAAGCTCTGCAGCAAAGCAGGATACCGCTATTCTCCAGTGGCTAAATACAGTCCGGCGTCCGCCGAAGCGTGTGCGGCACAGCCAACTTTCACAAGAACGCTCCGTAGCTGTCAATCTTAGGTAGATGTCTTGAAAAAAAGAAAGCGTACTGCAAGTGGGTGCTAAGACGACTCTATCATTCCGCCAATTTGATTTACTTTTCGTAATTGGTTAGTTTAATTACAGTTTCAGTAACAATAACGCGAAGCCGGCGCTCCGCAGCCATTCGAGCAGCATCACAAAGGCACCGAGAAACGCACAGCGCCATGTTCGTCTGCTGAAGAAAACTGCAGTGCTATGTTTCATTAGGCTAATTAACTAAAAAGTATGCTAAATCGCAAGTTGCAAACAATCGATCGGGGCTTGTATTCAGCACACGTTTGGATTGCATCCCTGTCAATCTTGTTCTGCGCCTTGTACTCATATTGTCTCGCTGACCAACCACGTCCACGCCGTACATGGGGCAATTTTTTCCCTCTGAATATAACTATACATAGCCGGGAAAAAAGGAGGCCTCGCAGTTTAGGCTTGACAGTCTAGTAAACATTTACCGCGGTTTCCATCCGTTACCTCTCAGACGGTTATGCATGACGGTTTCACTCGAATGCTCGACCCCACCTATAAGGCGATAATAATCTGGAACCTGTCCATACAGCTTCTCTGTTGAACATACTTGGGGTTGTTCGTCTCGGGGTAAACTCGATTTTACCCAATTTTTACAGTAAACCCCGATCATGTATCAGGACGATACGGTTAAACCCGAAATCCCCAAATGGACTTTTTCCAAGCAGAGATCTGCACAATCGTGTGCTTTCTCAACGAGTACTTGCTGGAAGCAAGCCCCACAAACACAGCCTTAGAACACATTCAGTATTGGCATGACTCTGCCGCTCGCTACCCCAAGCTGGAAAATGTTGCACTGGCATTGTTGTGCCTAGCTAATGGAACCTGTGATGCCGAGAGAACTTTCTCCCGGCTGAGATACGGTCAACAATCGGACAGGTCACAAATAGAGACTGGCATTTTGCGCATGCAGATAATAAAGTATGTAAACAAGGATACGTAAAAAATCGATGACAAACTGTTTGTCAATAAAATGGCCATTTCTTAGAGGTTATCACTGCTCTTTACTGTCATCATTACTGAATGATTTCCACAGAAACACCAAATTTCCTGAAAGTATTTGCTAGAAAAGCTAGAAAACCGTGATCTCCCCCCGATTACAAGCTTGAAACAAACCCCAATTAAGCACGTTAGAGTTAAAAAGCTCGTGACACCTTCTGATTAAACCAACCGAGTGTATTGCATAGCACATCTATAGATATAACTCGAAAAAAAAAACGAATTTGAAATGCTTTAAAAGAAAACCCAATTTCTCCCTAATATTCAGTTTAAAAAATAGCACCCGATTTATACCCCTCGATTTTTACCTCCCGATTTTACAAAAATATACAACCCGGAAACGAACAACCCTAAATATACTGGACTCTGGAGGATCGATCGATGAATTTTCGTCCCCGACATGACCCACTCATCACTAATCACCCGCTCCTTCGCCAGCGCCAATCAGACTGAACGAACATATCTGTTTTATTCCTCCAGAAAAATACGAGTTTGGTTTGCCGGGTTTGCCGAAAAGTTTCATACAGTGAACGCTCGTTAACTCGAACTCGAATATCTCAAAATATCGGTGAACTCGGAAATTTTTCTCGCCGTGCCTTTACATGCCATAGGCAATATGTATTTGACCCCCTTTATCTCGAAACGTTTTTTAGGGGGACCACGCATATCTCGAAATGTTGACAGAGAAGACACAAGGGAAAGTCCGCTACAGGAGGGTGATAAGGTCTCCGTGGGAACGCTTAGCTCCCACTACGCGGCGAACACGAGAAGTGCCTACAGCGGAAGAAACAAGAAACCTGCTCCAATTGCTTCGCAACAAGGCCGAGGGTCGCGGTGACGACCAACGATTGATGCAATGCATTGAACAGCTCGAGAACGCTTTTGTGGGA
>NW_027526203.1:415428670-415480675 GCF_048455015.1 Haemaphysalis longicornis | reverse complement strand
GAAACTTGCGATAAAATAGGTACCATTATTATCCGGACAAAGCAGCGTTTCTAATAAGCCAAACTAGTCTATTGTCTTCATGGCCCGTTTAATGACCTACTGTTTGAACGTAAAATTTTGCGTTTTTAGATGCTTCTGTTGCGTTTATATGATTTAGCTACACTAATAGTTTGTAGTTCTATCATTTAGAATCCAAGAAGAAAGTTAGTCGTTGATTCCTCAGCCATCTTCTGGAAATTTGTCGTACTCGCTTTCTCCGATGCTACTTTCGTTCAAATCGCTGGGGATCAGGCTCGCGATCGCAAAAACAAAAACAAAACCAGCGGACGCAGAAAAATCTGCCGGCAGTCGGTCGTAGTAAAGAAGCAACACTGACGCTCGGTGGAGATCCTCGGAGGCAAGGTGCGGCTAAAGATGCCCCGACTTCCACACACTTGCTGCAATGTATTGGGCATGCTAGGAGCCTCTCTTGAGCATTCCTTCTTCGCTGGCCAGGCACAAGTGGCCTCATCTATTTTGGGGAAAAAAAGCACGTCACTGTTCTAGCAGGGCTCACTCTCTATTCCGCGCTTAATTTCTCCCGAAATCGTCTTGAACGCACCAGACGACAGGAATTATGCGCCAACTAGTTATCACAGAAAAAAAAATTACAGGCGGTCATGATACGGTTGGACGTGCTTCACCAGAGCAATTCTGTTTGTGAGACAGATTTGTGTTGATGAGCTGAATTCGCCCTACTCTACCACTCCCTCTCACCCGACGCTGTGGCTCAGTGGCTAAGGCGTCGTGCTGTTGAGCACGAGGTCGCGGGTTCGATTCCCGGCCGCAGCGGCCGCTTTTCTGATGGAGGCGAAAAGCAAAAAACGCCAATGTGTACGAGATTCAGGCGCACGTTAAGGATCCCCAGGTGGTCGAAAATAATCCGGAGCCCTCCACAACGGCGCGCCTCATCGCCTGCGTTGCGTCGGCGCGTTAAACCCGAAAATCAATCAAGAATAAATAAATACACACAAAACAGAAAATAAAATTGAGAAAATTGAGGAAATAAAATTGTCAAAGCAGGTAACATTTTGGAGCCCAATTTTATCATCCATTCTACGCAGCGATTAGTCTTTCAGGCGCATTGCGCCAAAGAAGGGCCACGGAATTTTTTAGAGCGCATATCATTCGAGCATGCCTGCTCCTAGCTGCAAAAATTCTTTCAGCTATACAGGTAGACTAAAATAAAACTAACAGATTTGCAAATAAAAGCAATCAGTCTCTGCTTGTGAGCTTTGTGGATATCTCATCAAGAAAAAAGTTTTTTTTTTATCACACTGAAACCGACGTATAAGCAAGGCTAGACAGACAGTTGTCGGCACGTACATACGTACTTTTTCCTTAGCACCTATAAAACTATAGACTATAAAAAGCAGACTATAAAAAGCGTTTTCATTCCAGCCTACCGTCTTTAACCGAACTAAGCTGTGCAATAAAAATTTCGATTCATTCTTTAATTTTACAGATAAACTAAACTGGCGTTGAAATGTTCCTTTTTTTCATTTGAAAAAATCAGTGCCCTTGCACTCTGGGAACAAAGATGACCAGAAAAACTGGGCGCAGTTCAAGGAGTGCACGAAAAAAAATCAGCGCAGCCTGCACTAGTGGCGCAAGGCTGGAGAAACAGCAGAGCTGGCGGCCCTTCGCCGGAGACCCGACTGTTGCACCTCACATGGAATTCCGAACTTGCCGCTGAAAGTTCTCCACGACTGGCAGGCCCGGACCGTTTCGTCCGCAGCGTTTCACATCTCTTCTAAAGTGGACCGGGTTAGCGCTCGCTATAAACCGCAGCAACCGGCTTCGTGAACTCGGCATCTGTAGCGCTAACTCGACGTCTGGGCTCCCCACTTTAGGCGCGAACGCACGTGAACTGGCGAGGAGAGCAGCACATGAGAGATCACGCCATGAACGCTGGGCACAGTGTTCTCGAAGGTCGAGCTGGCCGATGCCGCGTGCTCTTAACGAGACTCGCTCGTTATTTTTTTTTGTATTTCTTTTGCGAGCTCCTCACGTGGCGCAAGCCCACGCGCAAGCCTGACTGACGACGGGCGCTCCTTACGAAGCGCACGCTCACGTGCGCTCGGTTTTTTTTTTTTTTTTTTTCTGGTAACGCTCGACGACGAGACTAAAGTTACTATTATTAAACAGCTCTGCTGTTAAAAATACATTTGCTTGTCATTTGCGAATGAGCATGCTTCGTAGCTAATTGCATGAATGAAACTTGGACGTACTGGAGCTTTAGTCTAACAGACAAACATGGGGCTTTCCGTTTCCCTCCCGCGTTGTAGGCATACTAATGTCTGTGCAACACACCAACCCAAACCGCTCGACCATGGAGTACAGCGCTCAGGTAACATCGAGCCGTGAGACGACCACGTCGGAATCTCCCGCCAGCGCGACGGGCATGCCATCGGTGAGAGCGTGAAGCTAACTGCGCATGCACGCCCCCCCCTCCCTGGACCTCCACCCGTGCACCAATAAAAGGGTGACCGGTGATGTGCGGGGCTTCAAGGCCCCGCCACAGACACCGGCGAGCAACCGAAGGTACTAAAAATAAACACTACTCGTAACGCTTTCGCGCTCACAGTTTAAGCCACACAAGCGTACTATCCTCCGCAAATTTTATTTCTGTGACGCAAGGGAACGCGCGTTAGCCTGCCACGCAGACCTTTACTTTAGACAGACGGTTGCAGTAAAATTACCTACGGTGAATTCTTACCCAGGGAAAGGGTCTGATGTAATTCGGATATACAGTGCTCCTGATATCTTACTCCGCGAACCTCCGCCGTGCGGCGCCACCTCTTTCGGAAAACCAAAAGTTGGCCAATAATTTTATTCGCCCAACCATTACCATACTCGGTTATAACTTAAGCACCACGACGGAAGTTGCCCCTGCACCTTATCACTGCAAACGGCTGTTCCTCCGCACCGAGAAAAGAATCTGTGACATCGGGCATTTCCTAAGCATAAAATAATAAGTGAAAAAAAAACTATTGAATTTAATGTTCTTGCTAATGTAAAAGTTGAAGTCAAACTCGGTGAGAAAAGCAGGAGATCCCACGCATTAAACCCAATTTCCTTTTAAAGATCATGCGCGTTACGTCACGCTTTCGTCGCTTCAGCGGAGTGATATGCGTGTGCTATTGCCGTTCCTAACTTGCACGCCGGGTATAGTATAAGTATCATCTCCAAAGTTTGAGCGTTAATCAAATGACAATTCTTGAGCGAGACTAATTAATCGTATTATATTGTTTGCTTGCTTTCAGGCACCACACTAAGCCCTGGTACGAACCGCCCGTTACTGCACCCCCGCATGTTTCAGAGCAACGAACAAGAGAGAGGACTGCACAGTCTAAACTACCTCGCTAACGCAACTAATTCGTGGTGCCCCATGTTAACTAGTAGTATAGCGCGCGCGCTTCGAGCGCAGTCCCCGGATCATGCTAAGTAGGCCTCTTGGGTACGCGGCCTCTTTCGACGTCGGCACAGCGTACTAGGTCATCTTCCCAGTTTCCTCCTTTTTCTGCACTGCCTTCCATGCGCGCATCTGTCGACAGGCGCTCCGCGCGCTGCGGCGCTCGCCCGACGAAGAGCGAGGGCGGTGCAAGGAGCACCGCTACTAATGAGCCACTTGTTGGATCCCCCGCGTACTTCGAGCAACGCGGCCTCACACAAAGCACTGGGAAGTTCTCCGCCGCCGCTTCGTGCGTCTGTCGGTGTACCGGTGCCGCCCTGCGTTGCAACCACAGAGATCAGCCCCACACTGTTGGCACTAGCGGCCAATTTCGGGCGAGGAATGCCAGCCTTTGCTTCGACGTCTGCTTTAAAACTACGCAAACCTCTAGGAAACTGTGTCACGGACGCTCCTCCCGACGATGGATTCTTCAGAGGGCAATGGCTGGAAGCATAACGGCAAACGGGCTCATCGGAATATTATAATAAGAGATAAGTGGTATTGATAGGTTGTAACCTCCTATTTCAACAGGTGACTGGTGAATGACTTTGCACCTGAAACGCGACAGACGGAGTGAAATCCATTTACTTTCTCTGAAGCCGATGACCTTGGGTCCAAGAAACATGCGAGGATGGAAAAGGGAAACTAGGGGTGTCAGAGGACCCCCGGGAAAGGGGCAGGAGAGCTTCAGTATTAGACAGCGTTCATCTGGTGGGTGTAGTTTGTATTGGATAAAGCTGATTTTCTGTAGTTAGTAAATTAGATTACTAATTACTACTTCATGAAGAGATTATAAATTGCGAGAATGTTTAACGTGGTGACTGAGCGCTTTTATCCATGATGTACTCCGTATTTACGTCGAATTGGACGTAAATGACGGTGTTTAACGTACGCCAAGGTGTTCATGTGCACGGGTGTTTTTGTAATCCGCATTCATGAAAAAAAAATGGCCAGTGCAACCGGTAATCCAAAGCTCACGCTCATTCTTAGGTCGTCTTAGTCACTGAAACAACGCTGCATGTAACTCATAAATGCAGTTAGGTTATGTTACAATATTACCATAGATTGCAACAGTGGCACAGAATTGCTATTCCCATTTTAAAATGACATCTTTTAAAATTTAAAGGTTCCTGTAAAAAAAATCAGAATCCCCCAAGCGGGCATTGTCAAATAAATGCTTGAGAATCACGGCTGGTCGGTCTCACTACTATGCACCGATGCATTTTTGTTAAGAAATCCTCCCAGACGCCTTAAAAGCAGTCTGTACTCAAGTACGCAGGACCTAGGACATTTTATCACATACCTGCACCAGCGCTATATACAATGCCCTCTGAAGTCGGCTTCACTGCTATAAACAAGCGCTTCCGTGGGCAGACATTTCTTGAAGAACAATGTAAAAGGTTTTATATAAAGTTGTGACGGCTCTCCGGCCTCATGTGTGATACGTCAATGAAGTCATACGTATACCTACTTTGAAGCTCTATCAACAAAGCCCTTTTAGAGCAGCCTTCGCTGCTATATGCAAATGCACAGCTGGGAAGAAACTTCTTAAAGGCCGATATAAGAAGCCTCATATCAAATTATGATAACACAAGGGTGTCTTTATTTTTAAAGTCGGCTTCACTGCTTTACACAAATGCAATGCTCACAAGACATCTTCTTGCGGCGATACAACGAATCTGATATCAAAGTTTGGAGGCCCTAGCACCTTATATCACGAGCATTTCCTTCTGCAGTGAAACTGTGGCGCTTCAAGCGTTAGACGGAGAGACAGGTATTCTCAGCGAGCCCACATAAAAATGCTTAGGCACTTATATTTTCTTTACAAATACCCCAATAATCCATGCTCATTTTTGAACACACTGACCCGTCCTTTACAAAGGGTTCCACTTTCCGGAACGCAGTATAAGCGATTATAAGTACGCATCAGGGCTTTGGTTTGAACGCTATCATAATAACATAACTTTGCGGAAACCCCGAAGGCTTTTTGTGTAATTAGCCTCAAAAGTTGACACATTTAAAGTTACGCATGTTCTTTTTCGACTCAGTAGACCCTGATAGAACCTCTCTTAAACGTGGCATTGATCAAAGCTAAATTTCACCTGCGAGTTTAGCTGTGCGAGAGAACCTTGGAGAAAAGGCAAAAATTGAAACAACCGACCACAAAAGCAGTGTGACGTCAAACAATGCTGGCGATACGATCCTGCTGGCGTATCAAACATGATTGTACACGAACTCTAAACGAAGCGTCGCGGAATATGAACGTGGATAAAAAGCTTTTCTTCATTTTAATGGGAGGGTGCGGCTGCAGTGCAAACAGCGCTTGACACCAGGTGTTCCATTAAGATGCACTTCCTGCCGTTGTAGTTCTCTTGGGAGACAACTCATCCGCAGTTGGGAAGGAGTTGGGAAGGATGGGAAGGAGTCTCTGTGAATTGCCGCTGAATTTCTGGAGAACTCCGTGGTGGAATAACGCCATGAGCTGCCCCCCTCCCCCCCCCCCCCCCCTCCCTTCTTCATGATACGGAAGCAACAAGTCAAATACGTAATAGCCGCGAACATGAGCAGAACACCGAGGCCGGGTGGGAATCTAATAGCGTAAACATGTTCTTTCACGGTAATCGAACTGTAGCTTTTCCTGCCTTGCGGCCCGTCACCAGTCTTAGGTGAAGGCAAACTCACGTGCGACATGCACCTTAACTTTTTGGAGAAGTTCTCGTTCAGTGGCGCCTGGCCTTCTTGGCGCCTCATCCGTGTTTGAAGTTTTGTGCAAAGCAAGGGTTGTTTTCCGTTTAAATGCGTTATGGGAAAAGAACCCCCTCCCCCCCCCCCCCCCCTTCCCCCAATAGAGATTGCGAAGCCCGCGATGATGAGCAGTGGATATCACATTTGATGTCCTTTTTATTTAAAATTCTAGCTTTGGTGTTATTGTAAAGCTGTCGCAATACTCTGAATATTCCCCAAATACTTTTTACAAATTTTCTTTTAGTCTTCCTTTATGTCGACAGTCTACTCTGAGCATCAAGTAATACACAAACAGAATAATATTACCAATTCCTATCGTGAACCTTTACCGATTCCCATTCGTATGAGTCCAAAGTCGCCTTGCTTCTTAAATCTTGAGAAATAAAGGGAAACTGTAGATCACCTGGGTCGATATTAAATCAATAAGGGGCGTGCAGCATACTTAATGAGATGCTGCATAATATGCCAAATAATTTGACCTAACTACAATATTACTCCGGCTGCAATTCAGGTGTTTTTTGTTTTTTTTTTTTTCTAAATGAGCCAGATCCAAAAACCGAAACTAAGTCGGATAAAACTGCAGTTACAAGAAAAACTTTCAAGAAAACTTTCATTCTCAAGAAAAATTGCGATTATTTATTACAGGTTACCATTAACCAGAAATGCGGTCACCGACTAACGCAGTAATATTTGTGTTTTGCGTGGTTTGCCTGACCGAATACTAGGCCATAAAACTGCAAGACAGATTGTTGTCTAAACGCGATCTTCCGCTAACTAAGCCACATGACCAGGTGTTTCATCAGGCAGCTGACTTCACCAGCTTGTTGCAGATTATTCCGCAACATCATTCGGTTTTCAGCGACCTAACTGAACCACTTCCTCCCACTTCGGGATTTCTCTAGGCTTATTTTTATTCGCCTTCCGTTATTAATGACGCAGCGCCGCCATGCCAAAGTTTAAAGGATTGGGTGCGGTGGTGGCGGCGGCTTTGATCGACGAGCCGAAAGGCGACCTTCTTGGTGACCCTGAAGTCTAGCGCAAGTCAGGTGAGATCGATGGCAGTCTCAGATGCGGGCCGTCCGGCAAAGCGTTAATGCATACGCGTTCTGAGGAAAGCCCTTCGTTCCCCGGGAAACCACGACGCGTCGGCCAGTCGATGGGAGCCCAATCAATGCGAGAAACCTCGTCGCACTGGGGGAGGACTAGCCTTTACTCCCTCATTGTTGGCTCCCGAAAAGACCATCGGAGAACATCACCCCTGAATGATCGCTTGCCTGCCCTTCCGGAACTGCTAATCGGGAACAAACGAATCCAGGCCTCAGGCTGGGCACGTCAAAACGCTCCCTCCCCACCCCTTCTCCGCTTTTTCCTGTTCGAAGAAACTCGTAGCATAGCAGCTGGTAGAAGCAGTCGGTATAGGAACACACCATCAGGAATAAATATGATGGTGCCGACGCCTGGGCCTTCTGAGCGGCAACTAACGCCGTTTCCCGTGTTCGTATACTAGCAAATAGTAGAAGGGAAATTGTGAAGGTAAAAAAAAAAGGGTGGTTGACCAGGCACGCTAGGTTAATTGGCATCAGTTCCTTTATCTGACACAAAAGCGGGTACATGCCTTTCGTGACTAGTTTTTTTTTTTCTGTATTACAGAGTAAAAAATAGTTTATATGGGTATTATTATAGCCAGGAGGGATGTTTATATTCAATGCAAACAGCGATTTCTTTTGTGCCACGATATCTTACAAACAGAAATCATATCCGTTCAACCACGTCAGGTCCGATTTACTTCAAGGCGGCAATAAGTGATCAACAAAACTCTCTTATTTGTCGATCCTCTAGCCAGTAAATTCTGCTCCCGTGGCGCTCTACTTGAAAGCAGCGCGTGGGGAGCGGCTCCGAGCCGTACGTTTTCCTATACGCATGGTAGTGACGTAGTTTTACAGCGAAATTGTATTCAGATGCCCCCTCCAATGGCTGCATCGTGTCCGGCGTCCGTAGACAAAAAGACTGAATTCGTCGGCGGAAAAGCCAATTTCCTCGCGGATTCTCCGCAGCCCTAAGACTAATGGAGATATCTCGAACAAAACAAAAAGCACTCCGACTCTATTATGCCGAGTTTTATTTAATTCACTGTGTAGTTGTAAACAATAAAGAATTTCCGTCTTGTTGTCAACACATATATGCTTCAAAAGAGGAGTATGGTTACAGAAAAAGGCTTCAACTCGTGTTTTGCCGGAACTATCCCGCACATAGTTACCAGTTCCGCTTATTATAAGCGTATTCAGGCTTCTTTTTTCGCCGACTCACTTGTAAATTCTTGCAATCGCTTTTCGCGTTTTTTGGGCTTGCGTTTTTTCGGGAAATTTTATTGCAGCGCCCCGTACATGCAACTGTCATTAAAAACACGGCTTCAGTGGACGAAATTCGTCATCACCATCATCATCATCGTTTGGCTTGTGCTGGTGGTGGTGGCCCAAGAAATGGTACATACCCACTTAGGGGGATTGGCCAAGAAGAGTTTGTTTTTCCATTGTAATCAATCATAGGATGCAAAATAGTGGAGCAGAAGAAAGAATTTATTCTAAGTTCAAGAGAGAGAGAAAAAACAAGAAAAAACAACAGAGAGAAGAGTAGGAAAACTAGGTAAAAGGCAACCTAAACGGAATATTTTCGGTTGCAGCTTCGTGAGTTCCTCGTTGTCGTTGCCTTCCTTCTCCTTCTCCATGTCTTGCAAACAGTCGTCTGTCCTGTAGTGCATTGCCATGACTTCAAAGTGGTCAAAATATAGGAAAAAGTATTGTAAAGAGTCCAGAAAGGAAACGCACCTCAAGGACTGGTTACGTCCAGTCACCGGAGACGATAAAAAGCTGTATACAAGTATTGCAAGTGTGCTGTCTGCCGTCATCATGCCCCCCTCTTCCGGCACATGGCTACAGAAAAACACGTGAGAAACTTTCTACTGCGCGTTTCACTACCGTGGGTTTCACTTAAACATCGCCTATAAAGATGACACCATAGTTGGAGCTCAAGCTTGCTTGTTATTCAGCGTGTCATGCCACTATAAACTCCGTTGATTGCCTCGGCGAACTGGTACAGTCGTACACAGCGTGCGACGTAAAGCTACACCGAACAAAATCTGGAGCAATAATAACAAACGTTCTTGCCCCTTGTCTGCTCGAAAACCTTGTGAAGAATATAGGTTATTCGCAGTATTCTATTGATTGGTGAGAGCACTGACGTAGCAAACGAAAAGCAATTGGCTGACGAAGTTCGCTATTTCAGCACATCATTAAATAAATTGCTGACCACGTTCCTGGGAGTGTTCACGCTAGAGGGTTCAAGGGCCCAGCAGATTGCACAAGGACTTCTGGATTTCTTCACCAAGGTCGGTCTTGATTTCCGAAGATGTCTTGGAATTGAAACCGACGGTTGCAAAGTTATGGTTGAGAAAAACAATTCTGTACACACACACACGCGCCAAAAGAACAAGAACCTTGTTCTGGTCAACTGCGTGTGTCACATGATCGTGCGTCCTGTTCTGCGGACAGGCTGAAATGCCCTAACTGCAGCAAAACCCACGAATCTACTTTTATTCACTGATCCGTCCGCCGTAATCAGAAGGCGATTTTGAAACTCAAGACAGCAAACCATGTTGACTACAAGTCAGCAAAATCAGCCCTACAAGAGCGGCGTCACACTGGGCGCAAAGACTCGGAAAAGCCAGAACAGCCACCTGCGGGTCTCATCTCCACCAACGTCGATGAGGACTTCCCGGCTCTACCGGTTCTGCGGCGCGAGCCGCAGCAGCAGCATTCTGCTGCAGAAGCTATGCCAGAGCGGTATCCAAGAGCAACCCCCGCGCCTTCTTCAAAAGATGCGTCATCGTCTGCATCGACAGCAGCGCCTCATCCGCCACCAGCCAAGACTCCTACTCCAGCTGCACGGTCTTCAAAATCTGCCCATCGGACGTCTATGCCAGCGCAGCGTGCAGTTGACGGAAGTACCGAGGGCTGGTGTTCGGTGCTGTCCTCTCTTGTAGAGGCTGTTCGCGTCTTTCTCGCCCCTCTGACGTCTCCCGTAGCCGCGGCGCTCTTGACTCTCCTGAACTGTCTCTCCTTTTCTTGCACAATGGCGGTAGCTGCTACGACTCGTGTGGTGACAGCCCCCAGAGTTAACGAAATTCGTGACAAAGCCACAGTTTTCCAGTGGAATGCCTGCGGACTCAAACAACGCCTCTCTGATCTACGTAAACTCGCCCTAAAGCACAAATTTCCTGTGATTGCTATTTCAGAATCAAGATTGTCGTACGATATACGCCTTTCCGGGTACACAGTTGTGCAGTCGAAAACTGGTGTAGAAATATCAAGAGTTTTAGTGGCCCTGAGAAACGACCTCACTTCAGTGGTGCATAGCTTACCACCAGACGTATCGAATGAATACGTGGCAGCAACTGTGCGGGGCGCAGGTCTATCATTCACAATAATTGCTGCTTACATTCCGCCTGGCGTGGCATTAAATACAAACCGCCTAGAAAGCATCATCAGCGCCACACCAGCCCCGCACATTTTGACTGGAGATTTCAACGCTCACCATCCCTCCTGGGGCAGTGTAAAAACGACAGTCAAAGGGCGGCGCCTCCTTGACATTGCTCAATGGCACGGTATGTGCGTCATCAACACTGGAGAGCCGACTTTCTTCCGGGGCAAGGTATCAAGCGCCCTTGACGTCACGGTCGTCTCATCGCAACTTATTGCTAGGACGAGCTGGACAGCAGACATTGAAAAGCATGGTAGTGATCACGTTCCGACCTACATTTCAGTGGATGGTCTTACGGGTATCCGCCAACAGCGTGTAATTCGCTGTTCAAATTAGGAAGCATTTACAACTGTGATGGAGGAGTGTGCAGACTCAGTGAGCTCATATGACTCCTTCGTGGATACAATGTCAAGAGCTCGTAAGTCCAGCACCAAAGTTATGAGGTTGCCACCCAAATACAGCACTGCTGACGCAGAGTATGGGAGGCTTCGAGCAGTGCGTCGACGAGCCGAAAGACGAGCCCGTCGGACGCTAGCGCCTGAGGATATCCGAGCTTCCAGGCGTGCTCAGAGGGCGGTCCAGAGGCATATGGACAAGCTTGCCAAGCGCGAATGGGAGTCCTTCTGCTCGAAGTTGGACCCGAGGAAGCCGCTTTCCAGAATATGGCGCCTGGTTCGAAGCCTGCGGGCCCCACCAAGTCAACTGCACCCCTTTAGCTAAATTGCACTCAGCACGAACACGACTGACCTACACGTCGCGAACGCCTTCTGTAAGAAAATTACCACGGCGCCGACACCTGTACCACCATCATCTTCGCCCCAGAGCGAGGATTCCCCAGCGATGTCGTGTGCCATGGACGTTCCATTCTCAATGGCAGAACTGCTGGCTGCACTGGCCTCCATCAAAAAATCCACGTGCCCAGGTCCGGACGACGTCAGCTATACAACCCTTTCGCATTTAGGCGAAAAGGGGAAAGGATGCCTTCTAAACGTTTTTAACCGCTCATGGGAGACCGGCCGACTAGAGCCGAAATGGAAACACGCCCGCATTGCGCCAGTTCTAAAGCCAGGGAAAATTCCAACGGCCATAGAGTCTTACCGTCCCATAGCCCTCCTGAGCTGTGTCGGCAAACTGATGGAGAAGATGGTGCTGTATCGCTTGGACTGGGATTTGACAGTCAGAAATGTATACCCGCCACAGATGTCTGGCTTCCGCAAGGGCCGTAGCAGCATCGATAATGCCATTGCCCTTGCAACCAGCATAAAGCAAGCTAAGTATCGGCGTAACATTATCATTGCCGTGTTCCTGGACATCAAATCAGCCTATGACTGCGTAGCGCATGATGCTATTCGCTCGGCGATGAAGTCTTCAGGAATAGGAGGCCGCATGTATGCATGGCTATCAGACTATCTCTCCGATACGTATGTATACATGTCAACACACAGCGGCGACTCAGCACTGTACAGAGTGACTCGAGGTGTTCCCCAGGGCGGGGTGATAAGCCCCACGCTGTTCAACATTTCATTATAGGCCTGGAAAAATGCTTGCCGCAGTCGGTTGAAATCTCCTTGTACGCGGACGACATCTGCATATGGAGCTCTGGCCGTAACAGAGGTGTGCTACGGTCGAGACTTCAGCGAGCAATCAACTCCATTGCATCGTTCTTGGCAGCCCGAGGAATGGAAATTTCGGCAAGCAAATGTGCTGCGTTGGCTTTTACGAAGCGGGACGTCACGCACTACCGGCTCACTGTTGGCGGCACTGACATCCCATACCTTCCCAGCTATAGGTTTCTGGGGGTGACATTCGACAGGTCACTCACCTGGTCACCTCATGTCCGCCATCTCAAGGAGAAGCTTACCTCAATCGCCCGTATATTCAGCATGCTCTCCAGACACTCCGGCGGTTGCTCCGTTAACTCTCTCCTTCGGCTCTACGAAGCGCTGTGCGTTGGACTCATACGCTACAGCATCGGCATTTTGGTCCCTCTTTCTAAAGGAACTATCAAGGCTCTAGAGTCCATGCAAGCACAGATCTTGAGGACTTGCATTGGTGTTCCGAAAACTACCTCTACTGTTGGAACATTGACGGAATGCCGACGTCTGTCACCCTTGGCTCTCGGCACGCAGGAGCTTCTTCGCGTGCGACTGCGTATTGTGGCCAGGCAATGTGACCACCCTTTAGCGCCAAGTTCGATCCCTGAAGTGTGCAACTTCCTGCCGCAGCATTACCAGCCGCCATCACTTCATCTCCACCCGCCCTGGATGTTCCCGCCCATGAAAATAGTGACCCCGGTGCCCGGAATTACACGCAAGGAGCATATTCCACCTGCCGCTCTACGGTTTTTTGCTCTTGAATATATGCACAACACATACGGAGGTCATACACATCTGTACACTGATGGATCGGTGTCATCCACATCATCCACTGTCGCAGTGTGGATACCTTCGTCCCGCACCACCCTCAGTGCCATGCTCAGCCACAAAACATCATCTACGGCTGCCGAACTTGCAGCTCTGCGGATGGCCTTGGCTCACATCATCGAGCAGCCGGCACGCGCGTGGGCCATCTTCACGGACTCTCGGGCTGCACTGCAATGTCTGGCGTCTTTCCCCAAAGATCAGCTTGTGCTTGATGTACAAGCTTTACATCTTCAAGCTCTGCAAGCGCACCATCAAATAGCACTTCAGTGGCTCCCTGCCCATTGCGGGATAACTGGAAATGTGAAGGCGGACGTTGCAGCATCCAAAGCGCATGACCAACGCGGATAAAAAATACCGGTGGCATTTTCTCGCAAAGATGCTTCAGCCCTTGCATCTAGTGTGGCATGGAGCATGCAGCGATCGCTTTGGGCAGACGCATCCCGCCATTACGGGCCCCTCTACTCTATCGACCCGCATTGTAATTTTAAGATGCCACCTGGACTATCCAAGCATGATGAAGCAGTACTGCACCGCATGCGGTTGAACGTCGCCTACACGCGATACTGCTGCTACAAAATCAACCAGTTCACCTCGCCTCTGTGCCCACAGTGTGGTGTGCGTGAAGACCTCCAACACCTAATATGTGACTGTGTGCGCTTTACTACACAAAGAGTGTCTCTCGCAGTGTCCCTGGGCCGGCCGCTGAACGCAAAACTAGAACTCAGGGACGTATTAGGTCCTTGGAACTCTTCCAAACGTGTCGCTCGTGCAACGAAAGCCTTATTGGCATACCTAAAAGACACAAGTCTTGATCAGACTTTGTAATTAGTTAAAATCCCCTTCATCATTATAATCATCATCGTCATCGCATTCATCTGGCGTAGCAAGCCAGGCATCTTAGCTGGGCTGACATCGCCAGTTTTCATTAAAGACTGCTCTCTCTCTCTCTCCATTCAAAAATGCGCGCGCAAGGTAGTGGAAGTGCTTCCACGGAGTCTAGAATTCCTGGTTAGCCACGCTCGTACAGTTTGTTTTCACAGAGTTCACTCCTCCTTCATGAGTGCAGCAAGATATACCAACGAATAACGAACGGATAACCAACGGCAAAGAATATTAAAGTTGGTAAAGCTGTCAGGAACGCAGTGGCTCTCCGTCTCGATCTGCTGTAAACGTACCCAAGAACAAAGGGATGAACTCAAGCTTCACTTCCCCATGTGCAAGGAGAAGTACCGTTGTTACAACGCTGAGATGCTGTCCGAAATATACACGGATCCTGTCAACAACTTGTACTTGGTGTTTCTAAAACCCGGTGCTGCAAGAGTTTTCAAGGGTCAACCAGCTGTTACAATTTGAAAGTGGAAATCAAATGCAACTGTTTGATTGCCTTCAGAACTTTTTTGATCCCTGACATTTTTAGAGTGCTCATCCCCTCGCACGTACCAGCGGTCGGAGAAAGGCTTCTGTAAGTCAACCTGGAAGACAATGCAACCCGCGCCTTCCCCTTTCTGCTGAGGCTTTCGGGGTGCTCCTCAACATGGAAGTCGCAGCATCCAAACCAAGCGCTGAACAGGAAACAGACGTTAAGCTCAGATGCCGGGATTTCATTTTTGAGACGGCAAGGCAAGGGCAGCTTAGGCTTCCTCACAACATCCAGCTTTGGAATTTCATGAAATCATTCACGCCTGAATGCATACTAAGTCAAGCAAAACCGCTGCTTCATAATGTACCCCTCGTCAAAGTGTTCAAGAAAGATATAGGTCTTCTGGAAACCCAATACAGGCAGGTGTGCTTCCTCCCCTGGAAAACTGTGACCAAAAATGACACCGCTTCTTGTTGGGTCCTGGATTTCACGGATGCGAGCGGTGAAAGCTGCTTCAAGGAATTAGCACAGTTCGTCCTGTCATTGTTGGCTATGCCTCTGAGCAACGCCGATTTCGAGCGTGTATTCTCACACATGAACTTGGCGAAATGTCGCCTCCGAAACAGAATGAGGTATGAAATGCTGTGCGCCATCCTGCACGTTCGCTTTGGCCTTAGTTTTCAAGGAGTCTGCTGCCGAGACTTCCAACCGACAGCGAAGATGGTGCAACTCTTCAACGCGAGGAACAGGTACGGTTCCGCGGAACTGGATGTTATAAATTTTCCCGATCTGTCGGATGCCAGTGACGATGACTGTTTGTAGGGCCAGAAAAAATACCATTCAATCATTCACACGTCCATTTTCATTATGCAAAATTAATGAAATGAATATTGTCTGTTCAACTTCAATTTGTATTCGTAGTATTTGTTTATACTACAAAACAGTTTTCAAGAATGAGAACATTTCTATCACCTCCGCTTTTTTTTTTTGTCTTCTTTCAAGGTGAGTATTTGCTTGTTTGCTCGGCGGCATCTGGCAACTCTGATCACGCAACGAATAATATGACACTCAACAACCACATAACCTAAGGAAGTTTTATCCCAGCAGGTATTATGGATAACTATCAGTCACGGTTTTTTATTAATAACTGAAGCCGCCGCTCCTAAGCAATTTCAGCTGCATCACAAAGACGCTAGAAAACGACAACCCCATGATTGTTTGCTGGGTTTAAATTGTAGTCCTTTCAAATTTTGTTAAACCAATTAGATCAAAATATAACTAAATTACAAATTAGAATCAACCTTGTTTTGTTTCTTCCCCTCGTTGGGACTTCGCCCCAGTCAATCGTATTTTGTGTCATGCACTCGTTTGGTTTCGCTGTCCAAACACGGTCTCATCGTAGGTTGGCCTCAATTTTTTTTACTAAAGACACTTCGCACCACAGCGAAGTAAACATAGCGAACTTTTCTGGCTTAAGTCAATACAGGAATCAAAACTTTTAACTAGCTGTTCGTAAACACCGTGTGGTGCTAGTGCCGTAGTTAAGGTGTCGCTATGGCTCGGTGGCTTAGGTAGCTTTGTTGTTGAACACGGCCGTGTTCCCTGTCGATTACAGGTTTCCATTTTATTTAGGTAAGACACATATGTAGCCGACTACCTGTCAGTTGGTTCCCGTTACCTTACCACACGTGGCCTGGTCAACACACAACAATCAATTACGGCTCTAGGCAAGTCGTCGGTGCTCTGCGTTGGCGGACATGATTCAAAAATCAAAATTTGTATTTGAAGCGTCGGCATCTTAAACTATTTTCTAATGAATAGAGAAAACGTGGACGGCAAACGTGGGTAACAAATATTTCACAGCAACGTATTTCGGGATATAATGAAGAGAATTTTGACAAGAAACATACAGTTGAATTCTCTCATCAAAGCGCGTAGAGGAAAAAAGTCCATACCTTCAAATGGAGTGCTACAGCTTCAAACCAAAAATAATTCTTGAAACATTAGGTCCAATTCAAAAATAACTGGAATGTGCTCCGGAAAACTACGTAAACTGCGACAGGTTTTACACAACCCTAATGGGCATATAATGTTCAGAAATATATATAAACAAAAAAGAGGATGCGTGTAGAAGTTATTTGTTACGATATTTTTCGAACATTATCTTTGCCTGTTCTTTACAATTTTTTAAAACTTGAAATCGACGGATGTCTGATAAGCTATATAACTACCTTCTTCGTGCATGCTGTGTAAAGAAGTTATATTGTTATGTCGCCAATTGCAACCACCGTAATCGACGAGTTTTTGTTGAAGACATTTCATTACTGTACAACAGTTTTTTGAGGAAACATGTTTCGATGGCATTGGCCTGATTATGAAGCGACCACTACGGAAACGCCCCTCCTCTCCCCCCTCCCAAAGAAAAAGAAAGAAAAAAAAGAGGCAATGAATGATAGATTGAATGACTTCATTGCTAAAATGGGCCAAGAAGCCACGTTGGGGAAAATGGGAAGGCGGTCGGGAAGGGTGTCGTCGCAATTAAGGCTTCTGGTCGCTTCAAGTTGGGTGTGTCCCTAGCCCACGTGGACACTACGCACACGTTCTTTGTCTCCTGTGGGCTGGGAAGGCGTTCAATTTAAAAGCACTCTTCTTTCCATGCCTTTCCAGAACAAAGAAAAAGAAAACTCCTGCCCGAAGCCGCCCCTGGGGTAAAGATGGGAACAAGGAGGAAGATGAAAAAGGATGGAATATAGAGTCACGTGACTGATGATGATGTCTGGAATTTTATGGTACAGTCCCGTGACTGGCGTACGGAGTTTGGCAAAAGTTGAGAAGCCACGCGGTTATACGAGCGACACTAAACATTTCGAAGTGGATACTCGAATTCAAGCGCAGAATGAGACGCTCAGAGCCAAACCGCCCAAGCAAGCAAGTTGTTTTTGCAAGTGGTTAAATTAACGTTGACTTAATATGCGAAACAACGTAAGCTTTGGGCAATACTTTTTGCATTTTGTCACAACTACCTTTCCATGGGAACTGTCCAGCAAAGGCTGTCCTGTGGTCGTCCTTGACCAGTACATAAGCATGCGGGCGCAGATGTACAGGATTGAAGGAAAAATAAGATGAGCATAACACGTAGTCTGAAGCCAAACTGCAGCCAAATGAAAAAGGTCCAACCAAAAGAAAAAATAGAAACGAGACGGTCATCACTAGCTCACGCGTAGCGGGAATTTACGCAACTTTGGTGTGCAAGGGGAAAAAATGCGCCTGCAAGAGTTCGTTTTTTTTTTCTTCTTTTCCAAAACGTGGAGGCGTAACAGCTCTTATGATCTTAGCCAAAAGTGGTCGCGCAAAACGCAGCAACCTTGTTGGCAGTTTCGCGAGACGTGCCGCTGAGGTACTCAAAGACAGCGACCACAGCAACGCAGCCTCGGAGTAAATTCGAAGCTTGGAACAATAAAAAGGAAGTGATAAAAGTGGGAGTGCACACTGCGAATGAGTGCGAAGTTCGTCGTCTCCCAAAACTTTACGCCACACCGTTGCGCAGCATGAGCCTTTTGGAGTCTGTTGGGACGAAACAACATGTACTTCAGAGATTAGAGAAAAAAATAGACGCGCATGGCTTGCCAAAAAGAAAGGTTTGGACGAGACGAGAATGGAAAAAAATTGCCTAAAGGAAGGGTGTTGGGGAAGGAGTACAATGAATAAATGAAGGGCGCTTTTCAGGAAAGAGATTAAGAATGAATGCTTCGCCTTTCATAATCTAAATGTTTCAGCAGTGCCCGTGCACAAGAAAAGAAGATGACTTTTCGCGTCACATTGTAACATCAAGCACGTACTTGAGAGCAGTAGTGCGGCAACGCTGCAGTGTTAATTGCTGTGCGAGTTTGTTTTTGTTTTTGTTTTGTGTACTGTAGTTAGGAAAACAAGGCTACAACGTTCGTGATAAAATACCAACGACAGTAAAATGTAAATAAACATCAGCGCTTGATATTCCCAGCTGATTTCTCGGCCTACAAATAGACCACAGATGGGAGCCGAGAAACAAAATAGGACAAGCGGTGAAGTGCGGAAAAGTGCAAATTGTACTTAAAGGCGTCAAGTCAAATTGCATTCACTTACGGAGACGACGCACTAGCCACAACGCTACTTTTCTCGTGGACACCAGCCGCCTTCTGCTCTGTACAAAACTTTAAATCATCATTGCCTTTGAAAGTTGTAGCGACCACAAGCGTGTGACAGCACATGGATCGCACCGGCGCCGTGGCCGCTCAGGGCACTGGCGGCCTCCTAACACCCCCCCCCCCCCCCTTCCCACCAATTGCCACCATGCTATTGCCACCAGGCTTTTGCTCATTGCTAGTGCCACCGTGCGCGCTCACAGCACACTTCCAACGCCAAAATTTCACTTTTTTTACCCTTTTGGACATTATTAAGCCAGCATAAGTTTGTTATAACCCTTTTCCAGCTTAATCCCCAAAGTTAATCCCTAACAAGCACTCTGGGTGAAAGTTCAACCATTGTTGTTGCTGATGGCGTTCTCTTGATACTAA
This sequence comes from Haemaphysalis longicornis, assembly GCF_048455015.1. Taxonomy (NCBI): domain Eukaryota; kingdom Metazoa; phylum Arthropoda; class Arachnida; order Ixodida; family Ixodidae; genus Haemaphysalis; species Haemaphysalis longicornis. The sequence goes on along the minus strand of NW_027526203.1, from coordinate 415,461,565 downwards.
TTAGGTATACGCATTTAATAAAGAAGGAAGCAACATAATCTACGACTTTTATGCGTCATTTAGTGCACAATGCCAACGCTAGACTTCGATGTGCGCTACCCGTGCTCGATCCGATAGTAACGCAGCCTTACCACAAGCGTGTGACAGCACATGGATCGCACCTATCTGCCGGTCAGAGTAACGGATTCGGTATGTTATTATATTATTTACGTCAGACAACTTACTTCGGTATTCGAAGCCACCGAAATTTCACTCCGAACGATTCAAGCGTCAAAAGCATGTCGCACATACGTCTTCACCCTCTTTAAAGGAAATGTACCGCGGAGGAGGGGGAGGGGGGGGGGGGTGTTAGGAGGCCGCCAGTGCCCTGAGCGGCCACGGCGCCGGTGTTACGGTACCCGGCGCCGCCAAATGTCACAGGTTGTGGCATTGGACGTGGTGTTCGCGTTTCGCGGAGTGCGAGCGCGGACACGCCCGCCGGTGGCCTCGACCGACATGTTGACAGCGGCACAGTGCTGCGGTAGACCCGTCAACCGTCGGCCGCCGCCGGGGGCGACGCGGCCCCGTCAGCACAGATGAACCGACCCGAGAGCGGCGGCGGGGCGGCCAATAGGCATGGCACCGTCGGTCAAACCGTCGGCTGACCGACCCATGCATTGTCCCAGATCGCAGCCCCGTTCCAGCTTCGCCGCTGTCCGGCCCCATGCGACCGAAAGCAACAATAAAAAAGAACCTAAAAGGACTTCTGCTTGCGTGCGAAATCTTCCAAAAGCCATCTTCTGTATCCGTTTATGTGTTTTGGGTACCCCCTGGTGGGGAAAGGCTGCGCTTTGCTTCGCCTGTTGTGATCATGCAGTGTCCTTGGCGAAACGGCAACAGTGTGCCGGTTCTTCTTGAACATTACTATTATTATTGATTTGCCACGGTGGCACAGCCGGGAAAGACACGTCGCTGCTAACTACGAGGTGGCCGGTCCGCTTCTCCGCGCCAGCGGCTGTTTTTCTGATTGAAGGAGAAAAACGGAAACGCCCATGCGGGTAAAATTTCCCAGCAGGTAGGAGAAGGCCTAAATCAATGCCTAGTCTTCTACTATGGTGCACCTCGTAGTGCAGGCATAGCGCAATGTGCCTGCGTGCACGTGTGTAGAGGTGTGTAGGTGCGTGTAAGTGTACACACAACCCCTTGTCTGAACTATTGATTGAAAGAGAGAATGGGTTCCAAAAACACAAATAGGGATCGTGCAACAACGCGAACAACGCGAACAGCGTGAGCAGGCGCCAGCAGACGCGAATAATTGGCCCGCAGTAGCCAACCCGACGTCGTAACTGCGGCAGCCCAGCAGCCGGTGGCCGACCAGTGCACCTTCGACCGAGCCCCGCGCGTTGTGAGGGCGCCGGACGCAGGTGCCCAAAGCCTCCCGAACTGCTGAGGGCCGCGGTGCGAACACCAACGCGAGCGTGCTAGCCTCATCTTGCGGCCGTAATGAAGCGAAACCACCGCTCGAAGCACGTCGGAGGGGAGCTACCTTTTGCCGTCAACTGGTTATGGTTTGTAAAAGGTTTTCCTCAGGTAGCTGCTGCAAACCGGCCGCAGACAATGCCACCAAGTCCAAAGCGTGCTACCAACATTCTTTACTGTAGCGCACACAGCTTCAAAAGAGCAAAAAACAAACGGGGGGGGGGGGGTTAAAATGCGGCAGCTCTCAACGTGCATGTTGGTAATGTTTAATCACCAGATTGTTCTAATAAAAGATACAACATAACATATAACAACGCACTCTGAAACAACGAAAGAAGTCTTCTGGCAAAGCTGCGAGAGGCTGTGCTTTCCATGAGCCTAAATTAAAAGTGACAAAATTCATTGAGACCTTGCTTACACGTGAAGCATATCCTGGCGAACTCGTCGAGTTTTTATTAACCGGGGTTTTTGAACTACTAAATCCGACATCATTGGACAACTTCCATCTCACTTATTGTATAAGGTGTTTTCGTCGGGATACGTCAACGTCGCTATACGCCAATGCCATTAACTACGAGCATTGAGAATGTGCAGCCTTATTACACACCAAGTTTGATTGTATTCAGCATACTAGATTTTTAAGTATCGTTAGGGTGATTTCGACCTAATTCGGCCGTTCAGGCCTATGAATCAAGCTCCAAATACCCCCTAATTAATCGTGGCTTTCTGCATCCGAACAAAATTTGACGTTCCAATGGCCGTTAATTTATATTTACCTCCTATCTCCCGGTCTACTTGCTTTGAAGATTGAGAGGTCGCAGTCTGAGCCAAATGTGTACCTGATTCGTTATTGGGTTGCTAGCAGCGAGGATCCTGGTCCCATATCTCTATACGAAAATAAGGTTGAGCAATCCTGTTTTTTGTTCGCCTTCGCATAGTTCTAATAACGAGACAACCTTCAGAAGACGATAGCACATACCCAGGTTTGCAATGTTGCCTGGTCCGGTAGAGAGTAGCACACCCATATACTAGTAAGGCTATAGTAAATAGGCGTAACGACCCTAGAAATCGCTCGTGGTCACAAACAGCACTCCCTCATGAGCACGGTATCTGGCCAACCTGTTGTACCATCCGGGCATGGCCCCCCGATGAACCAAAAATGGAGGCCATGGCCCTCATTCCTCCGCGAGTGTAGAGCGCCTGTGATACAACAGAGGGTTCTAAGAATCCATGGGTCCGGACAGGCTTCCACGGGAATTCGAACCTACAATCGACCCGCCGCGGTGGCTCAGTGGCTAAGGCGTTGCGCTGCTGAGCACGAGGTCGCGGGTTCGATTCCCGGCCGCGGCGGCCGCTTTTCTGATGGAGGCGAAAAGCGAAAACGCCCGTGTGTACGAGATTTCGGCGCACGTTAAAGATCCCCAGGTGGTCAAAATTAATCCGGAGCCCTCCACTACGGCGCGCCTCATCGCCTGCGCTGCGTCGGCGCGTTAAACCCTACAATCAATCAATCGAACCTACAATCGTTCAACAATAGAACGCTGTCGGGCAAGGACAGCCTTGCTGAATGAGTTATTGGAGGTGATCCGAGGCATGAAAAAAGGTGTCATGGTGTCAGAAAACGGGTTAAGTCTTTAAGGTGTTCATTTGCGTACATATTCTGTGATACCGAGGGCACCGAGAAAGGAAAGAGATCGAGGTACGGTTCTGATCATGTGAAGGAACTGTGCCGTATTAACAAGAGAGACGACGTACTACCGTTGAAGTAAAAATGGTATAGAGGTTAACGCCACTACAAGCCTATGCTGAGGATGAGACTGCTGACAAACAGGTGAACACTCAGTGCGTGATAGTAACGGGAGACTTTAACGGAAAAAAATGGGAGAGAAACAGGCGGGGAAACGTGAAGTGGAAAAACTTGAATTGGAGTAGCTGAGGTGATGCAGTGCTGAGATTTGAAGAGAGAAATCGCGCCGCGGTATAGTGAATACACTTTTCCAAAAATGAGGGCATCAGGAACGGAGATAAAAAAAGCAGCACTGATGAAGACAGAAGATACTGTGTTCCTTGCGCTGCCACATATGGGAGCGAGAGCTGATGGGGTTTCCCATCACACGAAACCAATCACCTGAGCCCGCGACGCAGCTTATAGCCGGGCTTTCTGCTGTTGCGTGCAGTCGTGTTGACACGAGTCCCTCACTGAATCTTCACTCGCAACACGGAGAGCCTCGCGTTGCACTGCGCAGTTTTGCAAACGGCGACGCTCCGCTGAGCAAACACCTTCCAACCTGTCGGCGAGTAAAAAAGGCGTTTCGTCAGTCCAACGGCTCTGTGTTTCTGCTGTCTGGTGACGCCGCCTCACCGCCAAGTGTCGTCGAATCCATTTTAGCGTACGCCTTCCAAGCGACCGGTGCATTGAACGGGTGTTTTGCCATCCAGGCGCCGCCGAGGTGTTTCAAGGCCGCATGGGCCTCCCGCACGTGAAAAGTGGATGTGCGGACAGCGTCAAGGATCGATTGGTGCTCACCTCCCGTACAACTTGTGCCGCGAGTGGTCAACAGCGTGGCTGCCTTCGACCAGCACGTGCAACCTCTTCCCGAGAGGCAAACGCAGTAATACATGTCTCGGCGACCGCGTTTCGTTCCTAAGACAGGACGTTGGCCTTTAAAATAAAATTGGAATTAATTCGAATTGCCAATCCAGGTATTCTGCAGGATCTTGAGTTTGCAGATCCGGGGAAGAGGAGGATGGTGAGGAGCCGAAAAAGGCTCGACATGAGAGGAGAAAGGACGAAACTTTCAAAAAGAAGGAAACCAAAATTTTCAGTCAATTGGTGTATACGGGACTCGGGAGTTTATAATAACGTTTCAGAAAAAATTCTTAACCGCAGAGGGTGAATGACCGCCTAACAACGATAGTCGCAGTATCTGCAGTAGCTGCTGGCAGAATCGTACCTAGAAAAGAAACTAGTGCGGTATCTCAGGAAACGAAGAAACCTTTTGAGAAACGTAAAAATATGAAACTCTCAAGAAAGAATGAAGTAACCGAATAAGTGGAGTTGTCGGAATTGGTTAACAGTACCTATAGATTAGTGACATGTGCGCTTACAACATGGCAAAGGTTGAAGAAGCATTAAAGTAAGGATGGCGTTTAATGGAAACGGAGAAAAAGTTTGCTCTCGACAGAGATATAATTGATGCACTCATAGGTCAGACTTGCAAAATAACGAGCAAAACAGATGAGGTGATGAAAGTAGCGGAGAACTTGTATGCAGGTATCTCCGTTAGCAACGTTAGGCCACGAAACTGAAAAATGTAGCTTGTTTCGCGGGTTTCAACAGTAACTAAAGACGATGTGGATAACGTGCTCAGGGGATGAAGAGAAGGAAATCCGCAGGTGACTAGCAAATAACTGTGGATAGCCTAAAGTGCTGAGGAGTCTTTGTCATATAAAAGTTTGAGAAATTATTTTTAGGAGTCCTCACGACTTTAAGGGTACCCCTAGCGTAAAAATGCAAACGTAACTCTGATTAACAACTTCTTTGTCGACTTCTTAGACAAAGTAATAGTTAACCGCATAAGCGAGACCCTAGACTTTCAACGCTCTATGGATCACACTGAATTTAGGAAAGACCCCTTAGCGATGAACCACATTCATTCCATCACCCAGGGGCTGAAGAAATGTACGGAGTATAACAAAACCACCTTCAATAGCATTTATAGATTACAAACAAAAGCATTTGATTCAATGAACACCGCCGCAGTAATGGATCAGGGAGCATAAGAAACATACATTAGGCTCTCTAAGGGAATTAATGGCGAATGTATGCGGGTACGATAAGCCCTCATAAGAGGAGTGGAAAGTTACCTATCGGAAAGGGCGAACTACGAGAAAACCTTACCCCCGAAAATTATTTTATCACACTTTAAAGCTTGGTTGGAAAATATCAGGAATACGAATAGGTGTAAAATATTTGAGACTCCTGAGATTTGCGAATGCCGTTGTCTTATTCAGTGAATATAGCAGACCTGTTAAGACTGGTTCAGGAACTGTACTCAGAAAGCTCAGTCGGAGGGCTGGAGATGAATATAAAGAAGTGTGAAAAAAAATTTAACTAATGTTAGACAGGCCCGGGAAAGCCTCTTCTTCAGTGTAGGTAAGTAAGTACTAGAAGAGGTCTGTAAACGTAACAATATTGAACAAGTTTCCAGTGTGATCCAAACTACGAGAAAGGAAAATCAGGCTTAGAATTAGAGCAAGGTCGGGTGCGTTCGCCTAGCACTCTCAAGCAATGAGTTGGCTACCTCTGTCAATGAAAAAAAGGTATACAACTAATAACCACTATTGGTGATGACTTATGAGTGGTAGAGAGAGACAGGGAGAATGAGCTTTATTGCAGCGTCAGCTGGCTGAACGACGAGAGGCGACCAGAGCTTAGAGGGTGCCGATGACCTGAGCTGCTCGTTCCGTAAGTCCTCGCTGGACTTGAGGGTCCGAGCTGCCTAACGCCGCCTCCCACAGCTCCTCAGAAGAGATGAGAGGGAACGAGCTTCATTTGGCAATGTCCTGACTTATAAGACAGAAATGCCTCGAAAGTAAACTTCGGTTGGCCCAACCAGCCATAAAAAAAAAACGGGACGTCTTCACTAACTTGAGAACTGGGGAGGGGCAAAGCATGCAATGTATAAGGGTATTCAAACATTGTAAGTCTCTCTCTTGCAACACGGCGCGCGCTGATTGGGTGCCGGAAAAGGCGGGCTTGTCGCTTGCGTTCGGCTAGTGCCACTAGATTCTTAGCCTTCAAAGATAATCTGTAAACATAATCTTTACCAGGGACACATGGGGGGGAGGGGAGTCCCCATTGTTCCCAGGCGCCTTATAATCCATAATGCGGTTTCGATGCTGAGCGCTCTCGTCCTAGGCCTTGGTGCCTTGGCGTTTTTGCCCATGGAGATGAAACCGTTTTGGGATAGAGGTATACGGCTTTGCTGCAAAACTCTCGTGTCTTTGAAGCACGAAGCGTTCCAGTGCGAGGCGTTGGAAAACGAGTGTCCCGGTGTGTTCTTTTAGTATGCGTTTTTGCCATGGAGATGAAACGTTCTAGCGCGAGGCGTTGGAAAACTACTGTACCGGGGCCCAGTTCTCTAAAACCAGAGGCCGTCGTTTTGAAACAACGCAGTAGCGCTATGCAAACGCATGTGTTTTCGGGTTTCGGGTTAGGGCGCCGCTTTGAGGGCTGGAGGCAGAGCGAAAACCCCTGAGGGGAGCACTGCCACAAGAGCGCAAAGTGACACGCAGTACTGCGTGTCGCTTTTACAATGCTGCGTGTTGCCTTGCGCCCTTGCCCCAGTGCTCCCCTCAGCGGTTTTCACTCTGCCTTTGGCCCTTAAAGCGGCGCCCCAACTCGAAAACACATGCGTTTGCATAGCGCTACCGCGTCATTTCAAAAGGACGGCCTTTCGTTTTAGAGAATTGCGCCCCCGGTGTGTTCTTTTCGTACATGTTACTTTCTAGCGCGAGGCGTTGGGAACCCGTTGCCCTGGTGTTTTGGTACCATGGCCACATAAGACGACAGGAAACGCCAACAGCCCGAGCTCCTAAGGTGCTTCGCCCCTAAAAGAACGATTGGAGTAAAGCTTACAGATAGCAAAGGGCCGCCTTGGATAAGGGATCAAACCCGGCTGGAAAACATTTGCGCTGAAATTAAGAAGTGGAGTTGGGCCGGGGATGGCAGTGCGCAGTGCTGACAATAGGTCGACCAACGAGACTTTAGAATGGTTACCGAGAGGCGATCTAGAGATAGAAGAAGGCAGGTGACTAAATGCCGGAACTGCAGAGACCAAGGACGCGGGTTCTATTCCCGGCCGCGGCGGCCGCTTTTCTGATGGAGGCGAAAAGCGAAAACGCGCGTGTGTTCAGGATTTCGGCGCACGTTAAAGATCCCCAGTTGGTCAAAATTAATCCACTCCGGCGCGCCTCATCGCCTGTGTAGCATTGACGTGTTAAACCTCATAATCATCATAGATGCTGCGATGAAATAAGAAAATTACAGGACAAAGAATAGATTAAGGCAGCGCAGGAGCGTTTGCAAGTCTATGAGTGACGCTTCTTGCTTCATGTTATTATTATTATTATTATTATTATTATTATTATTATTATTATTATTATTATTATTATTATTATTATTATTATTATTATTATTATTATTATTATTATTATTATTATTATTATTATTATTATTTGTATTTTGTTGTATTTGTTGTATTTGCTTGTATTTTGTTGTTCTTCTCACGCGTGGATGTATTTGTGTCGTCGTTTGTCTTTTTCTTAAGTGCGCCAGAACAAAGGCTACGGCTGTACCTGGGCACTATAATAAAGAGATTGATTGATTGATTGATTATTATTATGCTGATGATGTCAAACTATTTAGGCACATTAGCGGTGTTCAGGACTGCTGTGCCTTGCAGAGGGATGTGTCGGAATTATCGGTCTGGTGCAGGAAAAACTGCCTAATTTTAAACCCCGCTAAAACAAAGGTTGTCACCTACAGCCGGAAAACCCACCGTCTGCTGTTTTCCTACAGTATTGAGGGAGCTCATCTGCAAAGGGTTGAGGAGATTAGGGACCAAGGGGTGCTTTTCGACAGTACCCTCTCTTTTTCTCCTCATATTAGGCTCATCACCAGGCGAGCACTCCGAAGTCTTGGAAATGTGTGTCGGATTACAAAGGAATTCTCTTCTCCAGATCCATTTCTAATGCTATACAATGCAATATGTATACCACAGTTAGAATATGCTTCTGTTGCCTGGAACGGCATCTCCAAATCTAGTAGTGAATTAATAGAACGTGTGCAGAAGAAGTTTTTATCCATATTTAAGCACCGTCATCACAATCACAGTTTTCATCCTGATTCTGACTTACCCATAGTCCCTTCCATCCCTTCCTTGAACTGCAGACGTATGCGTGCAGACCTTACATTTCTTCACAAAATTGTTCATGGTGACCTTTCTTGCGCAGACCTGCTTAACTGTTTAGAGTTTAGTGTACCACCAAGACCCACCAGGTCGCATCGCCCGTTCTTGACCGCTGCGCGCAACTCCAATCATTCTCCTGTGCGCAGAATACAGAATTGTTACAACCGCTTCTTTGAACGCCTTGACATCTTTCAGAAATCCTTTACAATTTACCGTACAGCGCTGTTGAATACAGTATGGTAAACACCTATGATATGTCTGTCGTTTCTTTTTTTTTCTGGAATTTGGTTTCTCTGCGGTTGTGCCTATCCAACTGATAGTTGCCTATTTTTGAAACTGTTTACTGTCATTTGTTCGTCTTATCATTTGTCTCTACACTCTTGCCGTTGTTTTTGTTGTATTACTGTCAAACTTTGTTGCTCTGCCTGTCGTGTGGCCTTTACGACAGGCGGAGCAACATAGGCATCTTCTTTTTTTATTTTTTACCTGTACCCAGGCTCCGCCTGTGCTTTATTTCTGTCATTTTAACTACTTCAATTTGTGTGTGCCTTGTCGCTTGTTTGTTTCTTGCTATATGTTTCTTGTATTTTGTTTTCATGTAACTACCCGTGCGCCAGCACTCAGGCCTCTGGCTGTTCCTGGGCACGTAAATAAACATGATTGATTGATTGATTATTATATTATTATTATTATTATTATTATTATTATTATTATTATTATTATTGTTCCTGGGCACCAAAAATAAAGATTGATTGATTGATTGATTGATTGATTATTATTACTATTATTATTATCTTTATAAATGATGTCGCGACAATATTTAATGATTGTAATTTTCTTTTATATGCCGATGATGTAAAAATATTTAAATCTGCCAGCTGTTCCGCTCCCAAGAGAGCAATCTCGTCCTTCTCGCATTGGTGCTCATGCAACAAACTCCTCATTAATACATCTAAAACTAAGGTAATGACATACACAAGAAAGACTGACAACATCTTGTTTCCCTATAACATCAACGGTGAATTACTCCCACGTGTGGTAGAGGTTAATGACCTAGGCGTCACTTTCGACAGTAAACTGAGCTTCTCTCCACATATTCAGGTAATTACTCGTAGAGCTCTTCGATCGCTTGGCGTTGTCTGTCGCGTGTCCAAGGAGTTCAAGGAGCCGATTTCTCTTCTCAAGCTCTACACAACTATATGTCGTCCTCAGCTTGAATATGCATCTGTTGTCTGGAACAGCACGAGCAAAACAAACCGTAAGCTTGTAGAAAGGGTCCAAAATAAGTTCATATCTATCTTCAACCATCGCTTTGGCGATAGTAGTAATTATAACCCTGGATCGCCCTCTTCATTGACGCTATCATGCTTCACTTCCAGGCGGAACAAGGCTGATATTCTCTTCCTCTTTAAAATTATGCGCGGCATAGTGTCTTGTGGTGAGCTGCTACAGCATGTTCGTCTTTATGTGCCGCAAAAGTGGACCAGAAAACATGATACCTTTTGCAACCCCAATTGTCTGCGTGTCTTGTGCCCTGTGTTCCGACTGCAATGCACGTACAATCGGTACTCGGATTACCTTGATATATTTAATGATTGCCCTACTCTGTTTCGCAAACATGTCTGTGAGTTTGTATAGGCGTAACTGCCAACTTTTCTTATTCTGCATTTGTCTTTTATCCTTGAGTTCATGCACTCAAATGACTTTCATTCCGTAACTTCAACATAAGCTATCCTTTCGTTTTTTTTTTTTCCCTTTGTATTTTGTATTTGAGAGATGTGTACATTATGTTTCGTGTGTTTCTGTTTCCGTGCGCCAGCACAAAGGCCCCCCCGGCTGTTCCTGGGCACGCAAATAAATGATTGATTGATTGATTGATTGATTGATTGATTGATTGATTGATTGATTGATTGATTGATTGATTGATTGATTGATTGATTGATTGATTGATTGATTGATTGATTGATTATTTTATTATTATTAAGGCGATTCCTGATCTATCGGATTCTATAGAAAGCCACATGGTCGCGGTGAAGTGCTCTAACACTCGTTCCTTCAAAAAAAAATTGGCCATGTCACTCAATCCTTCTAGCCCTGAATTTTTTATTTCTGGCAAAAAGCTTTCTTCTTTGTGTTTTCTTTAATATTTGGACTAAATGAGCTTACAAGCAACAAAATTGAGCTTGTGTTGCAAGTAATTAGCGATTTACGGGCCCGACATCTGGTTAGGTCACATTGTAATTAAAACGTTAAAATCCCGCAGAAAAAAATTGTTTGTTTTCCTAAATTTTGGAAAGCATTGAGCCCTCATACAAAAAATAGAGCTGGTAGTGCAGGTATTTTTTTATTTACAGTCATGCCATCAAACTAGGACATCGGTCCTTGGGGTCACCCCGACGTCAGCCTGGCCTTCACTGCAATGCCTTCCTCTTTCTAGCGTTCAGCTTTAGCAAAAAACCAAAATTGGTTATATCTATCGAAAGAGGCACCATTGAAGAACTACCTTCCAGAAAACTAGCCGTTTTCGCTTTGTTCTCAAATTGCTAGAACAATTTTGGTTAATGTAATAAATATAGGACACCACGGCCGAAAGGTTTAATAACTGCTAAACTCTCCGAATTTTAAAAATAACCGCTTGAAATGAATTTGCAAATATGTTTTGTTTAGTGAGAACTGCGAAACATAGCGGTACCTTTCGTTCAACTGCAGCCATAAAACATAAGTACATCATGTTTTGCCCCTGAAACAACCATCTACAATCTTCAAAAGTTATTTAAGCATGATACATTAGAGATATGCATGATCGCAGTTTAAAAACCACTTCAACTTTGTGTTCTAGCAGGAAGGCGCGCACACGTGCGACAGCACTACCGCTGGGGCAATCAGGCGATAGCATACGGAAGCATAAATATAGCACTGGCACTCTTATTTATTTGGTGTGTGTGGGCCACTTGAAAAACGCACTGTGTTCTAAATACATCACCTTCAGCAGCGTATATACGGCGAAAATTTCTGCAGTACCCCAGTGCGTGTGTGTGTACAGCGATTCCAGGTCAATTGATTGGTGGTGAGCGTTTATGGAAAATGCTCATTCATAGCCGAAGGGCCGGCGAGACACGCAGTTATAACCTATTTGAAGTCGTAGCATATAAAACAGCTTTAATCGAAACGCGACCATTATACCTCTCAAGGCGAGCATTCTTTGCGCGATTGAGCCAATATATGCGCTTCGCATCCCTAGAAAACTGTGCTCGGGTGTTTACGATGATCCTCTTTCTTGGGCTAGCTAAAGCCGAAAAGTCTGTCTGTCCGTCTGTCTGTCTGTCTGTATGTCTGTCTGTCTGTCTGTCTGTCTGTCTGTCTGTCTGTACATCAAGTATATACAGGCGAAACCATTTCAAACTACTGAAGCTGGTGGCGTGATTTATACACATGCATTTGTTCAACAGAAATTATGCGGGATACTCAGAATTTTAGAGGAATGGGAAGGTGGAAGCCCAGTTGGGCGTTCTGGCAGGCTGCTTGCTGTTGAATTTTCTGGTCAGGTGGTGGCCGGCCCCCTGGACAGCACCCTCTGAAGCTTGTTCTGCTCACTGGCACTGGACATCGCCGGGGGCCTTGTGTTCGCCCCCGACAGAACCTTCGCCTCCCAAGGCGCCTCGCAATGCACGTGTCGCAGCGGTTTACCCTCCCTGGTTTCCTTTACCGGCGCGCGCTCCTATTTTCTCTACCTGACAACGCGTTTCATATTTGTAGCGAACCATAAGTACATAAATGACATTTGTTGTGTTTTATAGATTACAAATACATGTAGCATTGTTTTCAATAAAAACGCGGCAATACACGGTGTCGAAGACAGGCGAGGTAAAGTAAATACTCAATAAAAGATGCCTATTAAAGATTGTAGCAAGAACAATGGAAAGAAAAGGTTCCAACCGATGGCGGCGCGCTAGCAGGCGGAACGCGGGAAAATGGAATCGAACTGAGCAAACTTTAGACTCAATTAACTTGAAACTTCAGTTGCATTGATTGTGGAGGGAGGGAGCGGGAAGGAGAACAGCGTTAGTGAGGGCGGGAGGAGAGGGTGCTTACGAGGCAGAGGTGGCAGAAGACGATTGTGTTTCGACGAAATTTGCAGCAAAGCGAGCAGATACGCGTTGTTTTCGAATTACTACCAATTGCCACCATGCTATTGCCACCATGCTATTGCCACCATGCTATTGCTCATTGCTAGTGCCACCGTGCGCGCTTACAGCACACTTTCAACGCCAAAATTTCACTTCTTTTACCCTTTTCGACATTATTAAGCCAGCATTAGTTTGTTATAACCCTTTTCCAGCTTGATCCCCAAAGTTAATCCCTAACAAGCACTCTGGGTAAAAGTTAAACCATTGCTGTTGCTCATGGCGTTCTCTTGATACTAATTAGGCATATGCATTAAATAAAGAAGGAAGCAACATAATCCACGACTTTTATGCGTCGTTTAGTGCATGATGCCAACGCTAGACTTCGATGTGCGCTACCCGTGCTCGATCCGATTTTAACGCAGCCTTACTTTCGCGTACTGGCGTCGCTAAGGAAACGGGACAAGTCAGGGCTTCGGCAATTTTTGTTTCCTTGAAAGGGCAGTTGTTCGAAACGGGAAGCCCTAAAACTGAGTGGTACTGAAGTTGGGCATGCTTCTCATCAATCTGTACGTTATTGCTTGTTGACTGGCTTCCTTCTGAGCGGAGATGAATTTTGTGAATGTGATGAAAACAACGGCGAAACTTCTTCATATGCTTATTGTAAATGTCATACTTTCTAGCTTTCCCTGAACATTACCCCGGAAATGCGTGGCTACTTCAAGCAGGAAATGCACTGAGTGAAGTTTATTACCACGTTTTTTTTAGGCTTTGTGAGTGTCTTTACAGCTTAGTACAGTTAGCGCTTCGACTGGAGAGGGGAGGAAGAGAACGGGCTTGAGTGTGACACGTGCTACAACTTGCAGACTTTTATGACGTAATGCGGTGCCGTATGGGGTAACGCCATCTGTTATCCTGTTTTTTTTTTCCGAGCTTAGGTATCGCTTCCCGCAGTGAGTTATGCCACCTTGAAAGGAAAGCAGATAAAACAAGACACCGGTTTTCCGACACACTTCATGCATTCGGTGACGCTGTACCAAAAAGGTAATGATGAATCTTTCTACGCATCACAGAGGAAGGTGGGGAAAGTAGCGATGGGGAGTTTCCGCTCTCCCTGATTTTGCATAGCAGATATCAGAACATTTTGGGAAATGATTGGCGCCTGTCACTTCGCGTAACGCACTGCGGTATTTTGGGACGTGAAGAACGGTCTTAACCGCCAGTTAGAGCATGGCACAGACCTAATAAAAATAAACATAGACCCCACGTTAAGGCCGCGCAGTCGTCGGTATTAGTATGACGACATTCATGAACGTTAACGAAAGGTCGGACCCTGCTCTGCGAGAGAAGCTGGCAGTAAAGGCACAACGCTGGGGGGCTTACTGCGTACTTTTGCGACATTTACGACTCACGTTAATACGAAGTCCACGGGGACCGCAAAAAACACCGAATTTAGCGAACTCCCAATTAAACACGAAGCGCAATAACAGCACCGTCATTAGTCCACAACACGTCTCCCTTCTTGATTTTGTTCAGAATCTCGACTTTCGTCGGCAATTAAAGCGTACCACATGGTTTGCCCTGGTAGTTGAGGCTTATCGCTTAATTCGAAGCCTGAAGCGCCCACCGCACAACCTCCTTACCCAGAGCTCTGCGCAACAAAGAAGGTTGGTTGAGGACCCGAAAACAGAGAAAGGAGTACGCTGCAGGCGCAAGTCTCAGCTGACCTGCCGCTTTACGACTGCGCGCTGCCTCACTTGCGATGGGGCCGACATAGTGCAGAACATGGCGGTGTTACGGCGCTTAAAAATTTTGAATTTTGTCGAAATATGATGGTCACCTTGATGCGTTTTATTCTAAATAACTTGCAATTAATCGATACATCAGGGTTGTAGCTTCGAATTGCCGAGCGATTTGCTTTATTGAATTGCATGTCAAATTGGCGGGACTGGACCATCACTTCCAATTAACCAAAAATTACAATTAAGCGACTTGTAATTATCCAGAGGTGACTGTACTATGTACTGTATTTTACGTCAGCAATAAATGGGATATATGTCGGCAAAATTTTTGCGTAGATCCGCATCGATCCGCGTTTTCCCTGTAACTGAGCAAGGGAAAATTCGACATCCACCTGAAATTTTAGGTGGACGTCAAATTAGCCATTTAAAGTGGGTGTCAAATTTTCTTCGCGAACTTTCAAATTCTGGCATATTAAGCTTTATATTCGCTATTATTCACACAGGACGTTCGAAAACGAAGTGCGAGTGCTCTCCATCAGTAAAAAAAACCTCAAGCACCCACATTACATTCAACGTGTCTACACTCATCAGTAATATTTGGTCCCCCCCCCACCCCCTCCCGCCACATGTTTTTAATGGTGACCAAATTCAGCCAGTCTATGTCGGCGAAGTGCTCCAACAATTACCGCCACAACGCTTTCACCTCACAGGCTGTAGTCGTAATCCCCCGCATAATAAAAAGCAGGGTGGAGCTTCTACGGCCAGATTCCGCAGAGCAATTTGGTTTGCGCTGGGGCCCATTTGGGACGTGCGCAGCGCGCTTGCGAGACGAAATTCGGGAAAACGCGCTCGACATTCACGCACCTTTGGCCATGCCTACGGGAGTGATTTAGTCTTAAGCCACCCGCAGAGGAATAGCCAAAGGGGCTGTGCATCCGTGAAAAGCCAGGAAGGCTGCGTATACAAGTGTCAGTCAAGTACGACGCGGCAGCGGGGCGTATGAAACAGAAAGCAAAGTAATTACGAATTCAAATCTCAAGCGGAACCCAGTTTTCCATCTTTCGCTTTTTTTTAATAACATATCGACTTCGTCTAGTTTACGTATGCTGTGCAAACGTGTAGGAACAGAGCCAAGAAGTAAGGTAAGGCATACCTTCATTAAATACCCCTGCTTCTTCACTGCTACACAAGCGACAAAATTTTCATATTGCGCTCATGTATTTTGATTCCATATTTAGAAGAAAAAAACTTCATAAAACTAGCTGTAAAAACGTATGCCCTAATGGCTTGCTGAAACATTCGATGGGGGTTTAAATCTCGACTCGTCATGTGACTGGAAAAATACGTTGAGACACGAGGTCGTCAACATTAAGGCAAAAGAAAGACAGAGGGCGAGCGGAGGGGCGGGGGGAGCTATATAATAATAACCTGTTGATATGCTCGCCTCTTTTCTGCACTCACAAACTGCCACTTCTTTTTTTTCGTATCGCCATCCAATGTTGGATGTGTTCTAAATGCAGGAATGTGTAATGAAATGAGCGTACAATGTTCTGCAATGGATATGACAACAAATAATAAGGTGTTACCTGAACTGCGGTTCTGCGATGTTTTCTAGCTTTATATTGCTTTATATGTACAGAAAGACACATGATATAAAAATAAGCCGTAACTCCCCGGAATAAAAGTATCTCTCGCTCGAATGAGGAAATAAGTTAGTGTAGGCAGCAGATCTGTTTGGTACTTTACATTTTAGCCAATTTTACATGCATTTGTGACTGAGCAGTCCGGGCAAAGCCTCGGCGAAGACATCGTGAAAATTGACGATGGGTAGGCCATGTTGCAAAAGAAAACCCGGTAACTGCGGGACAGCAGTGTGCTTGCAAGAGTGGTCTGGCGCCTGTAGCAGCGCACTCAGAGTACACTTGTGACTGCACTGCTGCAGAGGCCAAGAGTACGAGACACAAATTCATGAGGTGCACTGCTGTGACATATCGCAACGCTCGCTTTAGTACTAAGTGCACGGCAGGTCCCGGGGCGTTGCAGCTCTAAAACTGTATGCAAACTGACGCGCACTACCCGTGCAGTCAGTGGCAGTGACAGTGCACGCAGGGCAACCTGGCGATTCCCTCCGACTCGCAACAGTGGCAGGAGTAGGAGAAGGAGGGCAGGCGGCAGTGCTCACCTGGGCCGCGCGTACCGGCGCAGCTGACGCAGCCGGAGCACGCGGGGCTTCCCTGCAGGGCCTGGGAGCACGCGGGTCTCTCGGCAGCCGCTGGCGAGTGTGCGCGCGGCCGCTCTGCCGCCGGGAGCTGGGCCCAGCGGCCAGCACGCCGGAGACAACCGCCAGGTGCCGCCACACACCGCCAGGCTGCTGCTGCTGCTTCTGCTGCACACACGGCCCCGGCGTCGGGCCGGGACGGCCGGTCTCCGTTCGCCTCCCCCTCGCTGCTTCGGGCGACTCTCTCGTGTTCCAATCGCGGGTTCCAAGTGCAACCTCATTCCATGCAGTCACGTTCGGCACAACAGTTACTGTTAAACGTGCAGTAGTCGGACAGTCATCTCGAGCATTACTATCTCACGGATTAGGATGGACAGACATTAGCATTACATCAGTATGGAACTATTCGACAGTTGTTTTCGATGCTCGTCGGCAGCTAAATCCCGAGTCTGTACCACCCTGGAACTCAAAAGGCTCTAGATCGTCGGACTGGCCGACAGCATTTCTACGCGCTACGTGCCAGTAAGCAGTTTTAGATGCGACGCTGAGAGCATCTCTTGTCGGCGGCCCTGTCCTTCCTGCGTGCGTCCGTCGTCGGCGTCCGCACTCTCCTCCGCTCACGCCCTCTCCTCTCCGATAGCGAACACTCTCTCGCGAGGGGCATTGGATTGGATTCGATTGGATTGGCTTGGCTTCACTTGGCTTGGCTTGGATTTGATTGGATTGGATTTGGATTGGATTAAAGTGGATTGTGTTGGATTGTGTTGCGTCATAGCCGCGGCAGACGCACTGGCGCCGGCGCGTGCCCAGGTGAGAGCGAACGCTCTCTCCCAACATCTGCGGGTGTGCGGCCCAGCGCGCTCTCACTCCGCCAGTGGGCGGCGCTGCGCGGGGTGCTGCGCGTGTGCAGTACTCTCTCTCTCCGCGGTCTCCTCTCCTTCGGGCGCGCTGCGCATATAACCGGTGTGCCGCTCTCCGGCGGCCTTTCGGTCGACGGTTGCTCTCCGGTTGCGCTTGAACCCCCCTCAGCGTCGCATCACACCAGGGTTCCCGCGAGGGGAGGTGGGCGTAATTTTTTATCGAGTCCCCCACCCCACCCCCTCCCGTGACGCCGCATCTAGGGTTCGGCATCCACCCTTCTTACCCCACCCCGTATCCACTATATAGGTACATCGGATCCTCTCTCACCCAGTTTGCCCTACACCCAACTTTTCTCGCCCCAACAGAACGACACCTTTTTACTGGGAGGGCCATCCACCAGACCTACCGCTACACCTCAGCTCCCGCATTGCATCCTGAGGACTGGCTGAACCCGGGTCGTGCCGTAGGCGTCAAATCGACGCAAGAACTCCTGGTGGCCCACTTCTTTCGGGTTTGTGACAGACTCTGGAAGAGCAACGAATCGGCCGTCTCCAAATGAAGAGACTGCGACCCGATGGCCTGGACTAGGGCAGTGTAAACAATTAACTTTTCTCTCTCTCCCTCACGAAAATGGAGCAAGCAGTTCACACTTCGGCAAGATTCAGATTACAACCACTCTGTGTAAGGAGGGGCCGATGACCACTGGGTATTACATTGTACGAAAAAAAATCACTATTTTTTCATTTCACTATTTCACACGCAGATCTATGTAGCGAACATAATGGAAATTCAATCTCTAAATAGCGAAACGTTGATTTGTACCCTAATAACAGGCAATAGCAATGAAATTTTTTGTTGTCTTTCTTCAAAGCAAGAAATGTATTAAAGGAAGGACACGTATCCATCTGCTGAATTTGGGAAACGAATGGCAAAATTGGGCACTCTAAACCAATCTCAAGTGGTCAATATTAGTGGACAACGGCGTCCATTTCGCTTGGTGTACATCATAAACTAGAACTTTTACTGTCAAAAATGTGGCTCTTACTTTTTGCGAAGAAAACTGACGTAACTGAAGGAAAACGTAACCTTCTATCGGTGTTTCGCACCTGTGTTCCCTCTGACATTCTGCGACGTGGTGGTGCTTTCGCTTTTGAACTCAGCAATTATTAGGTGCGTAATAAAACTTGCTGTTTGGGGAGTGGTGTATTATTTTTTTAAAGAAAAAGCAAAAAAAAATAGACGTCCGACAGAGGAAGAGTAAACATAAAGAGAGCTTGTGTGTCGTGATATCTACTCATCGTCTGTCGATGGAGGCTAAAAGCGGAAACACCCTGTGTTCGAGATTTCCGCGCATTTTAAAGATCCCAAGGTGGTCAAAATTAATCCGGAGCCCTCCACTACGGCGCTTCTCATCGTCTATGCAGCGTCGGCGTGTTAAACCTGATAATCAATCATCGCCTGTCCTGTTCTTATTTTTGGGCTTTTTTTTTTTTTCGGTGCATTATCGCACGATTCCGCCACCGTGTGTCTGCTTGGATACTGCTAAACCTTGAAATATGGCCGATTTTATTTTTAATGGGCTTTTACGTATTTTTATCTTGCTTAAGGAAATAGCTAATATGGTCGACTCAAGTTTCCATTAGTTTTCAGTTCGATCGCGGCGTTGCGGGAGGAGAATGAGGGGAGCGGAGCGCGCGCGCGCTTCATTTATACCGCGGAGCTGCAGTGGCGCCCCCAGCGGAGTATGCAGCGGCTACCGTCGCGTCTCTAACCCTAAGCTGCTTCGCATTATCGGTTGGCCAATCCCTAGGGGCATCCTGCCACAATCATCATCAGTGGTGCCTGGCCAGGCAGGCGCAGTGGGGGTGCGGACGGCGGACAACGACGAGGGAGGCAGAGACACAGCCCCGAGCATGAGATGCTTCGCATCTAAAACGAACGGAACCATCAGTTTTTGAAGTATGCAAATGTCTGCCACTATATCAATTTCCCGCATACGCGCAAAATTCTGTTACACCCCTCGCAACCAGAGCTTAGCAGGGCATACACGTCAAACTCTTTAGTGGTTTCGCCCTACTATAAGTGAAGGATAGGTTCGTCACATTTGTAATCTGTGATCATCTTGCCCTCAGAAAGGTTCCATTATTCCACCCAGCGACACCACCGAGTACCACCTTCCTGGAAGTATAAAAAAAGGCCTCAGCTGTGTTTAGGCTGACGCCTCAAATTATTCACATTTGCTTTCATTATTATTTAATGTACACATTTAATGAACACAGTGATATTTATTTCAACGACTACATTTCCCATCTACTTTCAATAGTAACATATCTTCATGCCTCTCAGAAAACGCCTTGAGGACATTGCACACCTTAAGGCAATCGCGTGCTTCAAATTCTCCTCAATGAACTCGAGTGATCTATCCATGCCACCGAAAAAGCAAATTCGTTGAATGACCGCAACGTGCAACCATTTGACTCAACATTTGATCTCTGTGCTGAAACTACGGAATGCAGAACTTCGTGCTTCAATTGCGAGATGCCACACCGCAGATCAAAATTTTGAGACAAATGGTAGGCTTGAAATCGTCATCCGCCGAAATTTTTTTGCTATTTTTTGCTAGCTGCATGGATTGGTCAGTCAAATGCATTATGTTAACGACGAAACACTGGATTGTTTTAGAGTGTATAGTTACGTTCAAAGTCACTTCTTCCTTTGGAGCGCTAAGTTAATCTAGAGGCAATAAAGACCAGTTCGAGAAGCTCTGGCCGAATTAACGAATAATATGTCCCATGGAATGCCCCGCATGTAGAGTAGTTGACTACACTAAAGCCAAGCAGGAGTTACGGCTGGTAGCTTTATGTCGGTGCGTGTCGTACCACATGCAGTCTGTGGTTATTATTGTACTGCATATGTACGTCGAAGGCCGGCAATAAACAAATGTGGACAGCGCAATGGCGTTTTTGTAGCGTAAGCTACAGTACGCTACCTCGGGCAGTCTTCGCGGGGTGACCAGTTTTGCCCTTGAGCGCTAGAGGTCAACCCCATCCCCTTCCGCAAGCGCCCCGCACGGAGGAGCAGCCCGATAACGGGGAGTGATAGGCGGCAGGGTAGAGATAAGCGTGGAGGGAAAGGATACGTGCGCAAGACCCGTGCCCGGGACCCGTGCGCGGGACGGGGCGGAGGAGCGCGAGGAGGCCGGCGCCGCAGCTATAAGCGAGCGCCACGAAGGAAGGCCATGGAAGGAAGGAACCATGGGCGATGCAGAAAGACGAGCAACCAGCTGTGGTCCCCCGTACAGCGGCGAGGCTTAAAGGGGCCCTGAAAGGCATTTTGAGCACACTAAATGAACTAGCGCAACCGTTAGATTGGGTCGTCAACGTCCTCTGTGCCAAGTATTACTCTTTTACGCGCAGCGGAAAGCTCACACTTTTGTTGCAAAGTTTGTCGTTTTTTTCTCACCCTTCCCTTCGTGTTTTTGGACGCCGCCATCTTCACATGTCTACATCATCGATTCCCAGATGTTCGTCATGAGCTAGACATCCTGCTATTGGGCGGCTTTTTCACGCACTTCCGGCAAAGAGATGAGTCGTCTGCTCAGCGTCGGCTCGCCGGCTGATCTGCCAGCGGAGTGCCGGAGTGCTTGGGCATTTTACGACAAACGAAACAAGTGTAAAACAAACGCTTAACCGTTTGTATTGAATGCCACACGGCCATAACACGACATGGATATTCTGTTACCTGAGTACGTTCCATAAAGAAAGCGTTGAAGCCCCGTGGCACTTCTTTCGTGCAATCGCAGAGATCGCCCTGAGCCGAATGCCCGGGTTTGACGCATACATTTTATTCAACTTCAAAACAATCCAGAGATGCGTTTCTAACGAACACAACGTCACAACATGCGTTGAAAGTCTGAACCACGATTGACAGAGGATGGGTTGCCTCCTGCCCGTCGTAAATTCGGAACTCACCTCGCGCGCGCTTTGCGGGGACGAACAGCAAGTCACTTAACTCTGGCGCACAAGCCGAGATGGCTTTTAGCCACGCACACTGCACATACCCCATGCGAGGTTGAGTCGTAGGTCGCTCGAGAAAGATAATCCAGACCATGGGAAGCACTATACACCCGCAGAAGCACAACGTCGCATTTCATCGCGAAACAAAGGCGTCCACAACACACACACCATCGCCTCCTGTAATGCCAAACGCATCTCGCACTTCCAAATGGGAGTGAGTAGTATGCCTGCAGTGCCCATATGTCGCGAGGTGTCGCCCCAAGCTGAACCGGGATCACGCAACTGTAACTGACTTCTAGAGTGGTGTGTGCCTTGTTGCCAGGGCAACCGATGTTTGATATTGTCAAAGAAATGGTGCTCGCTCCAGCGCTAGAACGCTCAGAGCCGCGGCGGAGCATGTTTTGCCAACGTTGCCGCTCTCCACCACGCGTCGCCAGAAGCTGAACTGGCGTTTTGTGCACGGGTTCAGTATCGGCTTAAAATGTCTTTTTCACATGCCGCCGGCAGGAATTACCACCGCCACAAAATAAGACCCGGCACCAGCGGAGCCACATCTGATACGGCGCTTTTTGGATAAACAGTGCGCGGTGCATCAAGGGAACGAGCGCATGACCCTCCCCGTGCGGCTGCGAGTTCGCCGCCGATAAAAAGTCATGTGCCGCCAGCAACGTACACCGCGAAAGGGCAAGGCCAGGCCGCCGCATACATGCGGCCAGATTTTTCGTTCGCTTTTCCAGCCTTGAGCGGAGTGAGGGATTCACGGTGTCAACAAAGCTTGCCCGTAGCAGACGACAGTCTGAGCAGCGCAATAGCGGAAGTACGTCACCGCTACGGAGCGCAGCATCATGGGAGGCAAGGCTCGCGCGCCGTCAACAGCGGAGAGTAAGTCGAAAGGAGGAGGAAACGCGGAGCGACGATAATGCGCGGTTTTTGATTTACGATTTCTCAGCTAATACTCATCGCTTTAACAAAATTCTTGCGGGAGGAGATTGCAAATACATTGCTTTATTTGGGTACATGTACATCTATGCATCGGTGGAAGGTATTTCAGGACCCCTTTAAAGGGGCCATGCAGACAAAACACAAGTTAGGTTCATTCGAAAGATTGCCTCGTACGAATCATACTGAGACCACTTTTAACGCACACTTCGCTCAAATACGCTATATAATTAGGAAAAAAGGGAACGGCCATGCGACCCACTAGCTCATTTCCCGCAACAGAAGCTATGATGTCATATGTGCCCAGATGTGCGATTGGCTGAGGCTGGCCAAAGCAAACGCAAATTATAGTTTGCCGGACGACCTGTTCACGCCTAAATGTAATGCATATTCATTTTTACAGCAGTAAGAATTGTGCGGTAGGCAATTAAAGTTACGAAAGTCAACCTAAAATAGAAGTACCGATACGCAGTGCTGTTGGTACTGGGCGCACTTTGCTTGTTGTAGCTGCACAGCAGTCCGCCGCTTTGGAGTTGTCTTACACGACACTGGCCGATTGGCGTAAGCGACGTTGTCTTACGTGACCCTGTTTTTCAAGGATTCCTATGTTTCAAGAAACCATGACTTTCCGTAACAAAAACAAGCCAGGTGCAAATACGGTCAAAAACAAAGCAACGGCGGACAACGGTCCGTGGTTGAGTATGGTAGCGCCATCTGGGAGGACTGGTGGCAAACAAGGCTGCAGAGCCGAATGACGCAGTGTAAGTCTTTTGAACACGCGCACTTATAACCTCATTGCTGACGTCCCGAAAACACGCGATTTGACGGGAGAACCAAAATTTTAACCTAAATTGATTAAATTCTCAGTGAATACGGCGTCATTTGCTGCTGGAAAAGCGCTGGGTGCACTATAAAACACGAAATCTTTGGACTAATACAAACTTGTATTTTGTCTGCATGACCCCTTTAAACAACGCCGTTCATTTCTTGTTTTCTTTATTGCCGGGTTTGAACACGCACAAACAGGCACCGACAAGGGTAAAAACGCTAGCGCTGCGGTTGCTAGCGTAGCATAATTAAAAACGCGATATGTTCACCACTTTTTCCACCTGCGGCAGCGAGTCCTGTACACACAGCAGGGACTTCCACTGTTCTACGGACCTTTTGACGTTCTCACAGTACTGCCTGGCCGGCCTGATCAACATCGCTGTTGCGGAAAGCCATGCAAGACCTTCATATCCCCTGCAAGACCAAAAGGATAAACAAATCATAACATACACCATCATCGTAGCTTACTGATACGAACCGTATACCATGACAGTTAAGAGGGAACTCCTTTTTCAGCGTACGCTGGAGCACATCCTGAAGAAAGAGCGAATCCCAACGATTCAGGAACCCATATTCGATGGTTTTGGGCTTTTTACAGAGAGTACAGAATCACACCCTATGAAACAAAGAGGCCCTTATCTAGTATCCACGTTTTCACGGGCGCACATAGGTCAGAAGGCTCACCAACGAGTGAATTCACACACCCCGCACTCAGCACTCACAAGTGAGTGGTGAGTGAGCTTCGCCATAGTTTTGGACTGGGAAGTGCGAGCGCAAGTGACTGAGAGCACCACTCGTAGTGAGCCCAGCTCACAACTCGCGAGTGCGTGAGCCACTCGTGAGGAGGCCCGCTCACCACTCGCGAATGTGAGTGCACGAGCCCCACTGGCGAGGGCACTCGCTCTACTCGCGCGATTTGCGGGTTTACTGCGGTGATCGCCACTTTTGCGCTTGTATACACGGTGTTGGCAATTCGCCGCAGGAGCCGCTCATTGTAATGATTGTTGGTGGTGCGATTGCTTTTAGCTTCGGGAATATGTCGTTACTGCACTCTTCCTATGGGGTACCATGGAATTAACTCTCTGGTGGAGTGTTGATTTAGGAACATGATTTGGATGAACTTCTGACGCCGTAATGCACTGATAATTTTCCCTGTCATGACTCATGGAGTGACTGCTGTGCACACTCGCGTGCGAGTGATGTGCATGAGGGGTGAGCGCGACCGAATGCGAGTGGTGACGGCGCGGAGTGAACGTGAGCGCGAATGAGTGGGAGTGGTGAGGGAGAGCAGTGAGTGCGAGTGAGTACGAGTGGTGAGGGCGAGTAGTGAACGAGAGCGCGCGTTAGTGCGAGTGGTGACGGCGAGAGCTGAGAGTGAGCGTGAGTGAGAGTGGTGAGGGCGACTGGTGAGCGTGGCTCCAATCCACGCTGCGAAGGTGGTTGGAAAGCAAAGCTTTAAACGACACCCACAACAATTGCTAAGCGACGTCACTTGAATTCACACACGTGGCTCTACAAAGAGTGGAACTAGATTCTGCCAGCCATTACCTCGAATTCGCGGGGGCGGCGTCCCGAACGCAGCAGGGTCGGGCACGGCCGGGCTAGAGCGGCGGACGACGCCGCCGCAGTAGCCCGGCCGTGCGTCCGCGGAACGAAAGTGGAGAGGAGCGTCTTTCGAAAAGTGAGACAGCGGAACCTAGCCATCCTGATGTGCTAGCCTAGCCATCCTGATGTGCTAGCTCGAGGCTACGCCACCGCGCGACACAAGCGCAGACACCTAAACAATTTGGCATTGGAGCTTAGTGATTCCCATTTATACCGATTAAACTAGTCAGTTTAGTAAGTTTGAGAATTACGAGAAAGCTGAGGGAACTTTTATACTCGCTATTTATCAGATCCAGTTTCTCCTTTCGCATTTTGTAATACCCCTTAAAACACAATCGAATTGGTATTCTCCAATTTAGAAAACGGAGTCCCATTCGTGACAAGCTGTGCGCAAAAGGTAACGTTTCTCTAGCTGCCAGATGTCTGCATGTGTTCTCGAAGTTTAGTTTTCCTGCCGTGCAAACCATTCCTTAACGTAGCTTTGCCGTACGCCCACTTAATTCCGTCGGGTCCGGGTTACCCAGCAAGTGCTGTCGAAAAAGTTAAGCCGTGGGAAGAAAGCGCGCAATGGACGCGAAGAAGCGCCAAAACAGGCCCAAAACAACTGTCGCTATTTCGCTAAAGCAGACGACAAAGCCGTCCCGCCGACGCTCCCGCCGGTACGAGCGGTCACCTGCGCGCGGGGAACGCTAGGTAATAGCGCCCTATCTTGTCCCGCACGCCACTAAGGAACCATTGGCGGGTAGAGGTAGAAATCGTTGCTTTAAAATATATTTTTCTGAGTGAGTGTGTGAGCGTTGTGTCCAGTTTTGCCGAGGTATGCGGGAACAAGGCTTTGACACCATGCGGAACCGCCATTCCTTTGACCCGTACCTACATTTTCTCCAGGTCGTGCAGGGTACAAGGTTTTACACAGTGGAACAACTCTATGGAACGTTTTCCTCGGGACATTGCGCAAGTATTCCATCGAAAATCGTGTACACGAAAATTGAGTCGCTTGGACAACAACAAAAAGAAAGACGGCGCAGTGTGGCGAATTGGACTTCTTCTGTGGAGACCCGAGTTCGTATCCCATCGTATCACACGTATTTTTGTTTCTTTACAGCGATAGCCATTTCCTTGACCGGGCAACAACAGCAACGACGGTGACGACGACGAGTTTTTATTCCTTTTCTCTTTTTTTTAACAGAGGTGTGAACTTAAGGCTTCAAAGGGCACTGAGGCGGTAAAGCTTGAATGAAGCCAAAGTCACGCAGCCTACGATACGCTAACAGTCGTGTCTAAAGCGTCGTATCGAAGCTTTAGGAGTTCGACTTTGCATTGTTTGACACTCGCTCTGAAATGTGGAGCTGGTCATTTTTTCCGCCTGTGTGTCTATTTCCTGGCGCGCACTCTCAAATGTTCTTCTTTGTATCTTTGTATTTGGATAGGAGCGGGGTTACAGTGATTTCGCAAAGCTTCCAGTTAACTACTGCAGTGAGGCTAAAGATTTGTGGGCCCATAATCCTGTTGCCTGTATCATAAAATTTATATACCCAATGTGATGGTAACCCCAATAAAGGACACACCAAACTATCATCAACATATAGAACGCACTAGATGACGGTCAACATTGATTTCGTAAATAAATTAAGCGTTAAATCTGCGGAATGGGCTAACTGTCGCTACTAGGCCTTTATAGGTTACGATAAACCATCTTACTTTGGGAAAGCCCCCAAGGTCGCATAATTGTGAAACCACAGGCTTAAGAAGACCACGTTATGGCCTCTGGAGGGCATAAACAAATACTGCTTGGACGCTATAATCCCCGCGAAGAAGAGCGAGAAAGTTCTCGTTGAGAAACGGAGTCGAGGGTGACACGCTACCTCTTACTTTATTAGCAGCTTCCGTAGAGGCAGTGTTCGGGAAATTATAGACTGAGGGCGTCACAGATACGAATGCTCACGCGATTTTGCAGAACTACTGCAACAAAATGGTTCGGGGGACCGCAAAATTGAAATTTTTGGTTTGGGACGCATAAACTGTACGTGGACTTTCAGGTCCGCCGTACTGGAGTGTTAAGTTTTATTTGCGCATGTAAGGGTTAAGGACATATTTACCAGTTTGTCGTGTGTTTTGACCGGGGAGTCCACCACTATAGATGCCTGCGGTGGATTGTTCTTTGTAATTTAGAGGGAAGATGGTTCGCCTCGACGATGCCACGCATGCATTTGAGAGCAGAAAATAGGCTCTCCCAGCACGCTATAAGAATGCCTTTTTTTTGTTGTTTGCATGTGCATGTGCTTTCTCTAGGCCATAATGGAGTTTTTCTTTCAAATTGTGTGGTTTTTACTAGCGCTTTCTTCGTGTTTCATTACTGTAAAGCCCTCTTGAAGATGGCGGCCACAGCGCGTTTTGCCGGCTCAACTGCAGTAGGAATTGTGGCAAAGAATAGCGCGTTCAGATAGACACCATCATGTTTAGAATCGTCGGAGCACACTTCAAATGCCTCTTGCGAGGATTTCCAGCGGCAATTTACACTACGCTAGCCGAATTCATCCTTTTCTCGTGAACTTTCCCATTTCGTCGCTATTATGCCTCCCGCCGCATCCCTGGCTACCCATCGATGACGGCACTGTTTGCTGTGACGTCCATCTGTGTCGTCAGCCAATCTCATTACACCCCCTGCTAAATTGTTTGTATTTTTAAAAATTTGAGTGAGGCTGTCTTCCCCTAGGCTTTGCTCTCTGATCCAGCGCGCTCGTTTTCCTTTCCTTAACATTTTTTGTTTCGTGGCGCTTAGTACTGATATGTTTCATTTCAATGAGCCTCGCAAGACGCAATGTTTTCTATCTATGAGTGAATACTTAAAGTACGCTTTGGTTGAGCAGTTGTCGTTTCTCTGCGTAAGGTAAGCTTCTTGTTACAAATCCGGGTGCTTTCTGAATTCACTGCCAAATCCTCCACCTGATGCAATGTTGTTCCTTACCTCATTTCCAATTCTCGAGGTTCGGGTTTATCGTGGACAATTTCCCGGTGTAATCGCATTCCTCTACAACTCCACGCATCGTTCCACCAGCGCAAAGAGCTGTTTCCCAACATGTCCGTTTGAAATCCCCTTCAGTTCACTCCCATTTTTATTAGAGCTCACTACAAAGTTTTTCGTATACCAATCGTGATTTATTTGTTGCTTTTTTATGTACATATTCATTTAGCATGACGATGTGCGCGTCCTGTGTTCAGGAGCTCCACATAAACCTACATAATTAACGTTTCCCAAGCCAGCTACCTAAACAACTCCTGGAGCAAGCGAACTCATAGCCCACAAAAAAACTCACATTACGGAAAACTTCGCACTTCATACTAAAGTAGTTCGCTTATTGGCTCTGGAAGCAAGCATGGCTTAGGTGACGGGCGACATGTTAGCTGTTAAGCCAGCACTCCTCCCTGCACCTGAAGTGATGAGAATAAATAAGCTCAGAAGTTTTTTTTATCCCTAACAAATTAAAGAAGATTTTAAGAACTGGAAAACTCTAACTACATAGTTTCTGCCATTCAGAACAATAGTTAATTTATTTCCTGCACTGTTAAACAAAAAAAAAAACATCCTCCACTAAATAATTTGTCCCATCCTAAACGAATCTTCACGGCGTCCCCTGATAGTTTGTCTACTGCAAGATATATTAATGGATGCTGTCAGATTAAACCTCTAATTAAAAATTGACTGCGAGATAACACTTCATTGGGTGCTGTCAGATTAAAATGCCTGCAAAGATTAAAGCGGGAAGTCTCCCTTCCAGAGTGAAAGAAGGTTTCATTGGAATGAGTCAATACGCATGAGCGAAAAAGCCCTTTATGCCAAATCGAGCTTAACGTTCTACCTCGCAGGGTTAGAGACGCAGCCTAGCTATATGAAACGTCGCTAAAAGCCCAAAAAAGTATTTAAGATTCTCAACTATACCAAAAGAGGTTCCTCTTACATGCACAACCTGAAATGTTTGGAAAGGTAAAGCCACTCATCTTAATGTACAACGTGGAGCAGGAACTCTTCGTGTTTCTCGTTCGTAATTCAGGGAAAGTGTGGGTGGCTTGATGTCTTAGGCTGCCTTGATGCAAAATAACTCCCAAATGCCTCTAAGGCATCACCACCCTCAAGATAACCCGTTCAAAGCCCGTTTACGCAGTTAGGGTCACAAATGACTCTATCTGACGCTATTCGCACCGCAGGGCAAAAAGAACAAACGGCAATTCTCTCCCCAGTGGCGCAACTGCAGGTCTCCGCTGTAATTCAACACACGAGCTGAGTGCTTACGCCCGTCCGCACGCACAGAACGCAGCGAAGAAATGCCTCCCTGTTTCCCAGAACACAGCATCCTTCATGATGTTCCCGCATCTCACACAGCCATTTGCGCAGGATGGGATGCCGCGCGCCGGCCACAAGGGGCAAGAGCGGATAAGGTTTGACACGAGCTACGAGCTCCTCGCGGCAGACTGGCAGCTGAAGGAACGCTTAGCGTAGCGGCTAACGCCAAGTTAAAGCGCATCGTTCTCCATTCCTGTCTCTCGCGCTTGACTCAACGCCAGGAGGCCCCTTCGCACCGCCATTCATCATTTCCCCATAGAACAGCTACTGTGCAGCATTCCAGTCCTTTAAGGACCTACGTGTGGCGAGATACCTACCATCGTCTTGTGTGCTAACCCTGGGGGGAGGTCGGCCATGACTACAGTAAAAACTGTTACCAGCAACACGACCAGGGCGTGCCTGACCGGACAATTAGCTAACTGCGACCACGTTATAAGTACGGTCAACGTTTTGGCGGGCATGCTCCGCTTAAAAAACAAAAATAATCAAACATAATTTGGTCTCAACTAAAATGGCAGAAGTATTGAATGCCAAAATATGGGTTGCCGGCGTCCCTTATAGCCATAAAAAAGGTTGAAGAGAATGGCTCCAAGGACCAGGAGCATAACTGCCGTCATCGTGAGTTTGCGCAGAACACTGTTCTTGAGCGCCACGAAACCAACCGACCTAGGCAAAGAGAAGACCCCGGTTGCCCCACGCATTCGTCAGGTTCTCGGCCCTTCCCGACAGTGCCCTGGCGCGGTCAAGCTGCGCTGCTCCTACGTGGGAAGTTGCGGACTGGGTTCGTCAAGTCAGTCCCTGGTTGTTACACGCAACTGCGGGGTGGATACACCCGCTCGTCAATCAGCAGTAGCAGTGGCTGCGACGATGGCAGCGACAGTAACCGTAGTTTGAGCAGTAACAGTGTCGTTGTCAATGTAACAGTGTTATCAATGTAACAGTATCAATGCTGCATGCGATTACGGCTCTAATATGAAGCCGAGGATTTTTACGGGCTGCTCACGCACAGCCCAAGCTGAAAAGGCCTTATGTGCACCCCAGAGACGTCTGCGCCCGCTTCTACTGTCAGCTCCAAATCAGGAGACAGGGAGGGCTCCAATAACGAAAAAATTGCAGACTCCTCGTCATCTGCAAACTGAATATAGAGCTAAATGGACCACCAGGTCACACCTGCCAAGTAGGGGGACTTCGCGCCCGGTGTTCAACTATAATCAGATAACTCAACAAGGGTGGCCATAAAGCCTGCACCAAGTCTGCTTCTGCAACTGGTTGGGAGACTTGCAGTACGCGACGTGTATGAGCCGCATTCAAGATAATGGCACTGTGCTGCAAAGCGCATTGTACAACGCTTACGGAGTCTCCAATGACCACGGTTCCTCCTGGAAATGCAGACCAGTACCATCTACACTTCGTCATTCAGAATTAACCGGCAAACACGCAAACTTTGGTCTGCCTGTGTCTGCCAGTGCGTCACCAGAATGAGTCAGCTGCGATACTGAATAGCCTGCTCGCTAGTCGGTCAAAAGACAGCTTTAGCTAACCGTGTTACCGTACCGTTACCGTTGGGCCGGACGCCTTGAGCATGTGCGACAGTTAGCGTGAACGTTAACTTACAAGGACAGGTTGTACCGTCACCACCGTGTGTCAGGTAACGATGAAGTACCGACGGTTTACAGCGCGGTGCTCTGGGCGCGACCATGTCGGGCTGACGTGACGACATTCTCCATATCTGGCCTTCCAGAACGCGTTTCTTGCCATGGCCTTCGCTGGTGCCTGTGCGCATCGGCGAGCTCCGGCGCGGCTCGACGGCGAATTTAACCATTTTTTAGCGTTGCTGTAAATGGGGACTTTGTGTCCGTGTGTGCCGACCTTCAGACATTACTCAGTCACGCAAAATCGCATCTAAAGGTTGTTTGAGCGTTCTTCTGACCGGCGTCCGTTGCCTAGTTTCCTGTTCACGCGTGTCGTCCACCATAAAACGGTCTGACGGCTTTAGATTTTTTCTATTTCTGTGTACTGTCTTGCAGAAGCAATGCCTAACATCTGTAACATCATGAAATATCACAGAATTGTGTATGTAATAATATTGCTTTTTTTCGAGAGCTTTCCTTTCCAACGTATATGCTAAAATGGTTGCATGTACACCCATGATATTAAAAATATGAAGGGCTGTAATAACCCTGCATGAGTGTGTAAGTTGTATGTTCCCCTTGATCGCTTCTTCACGTTTCGACGTGGAATGCAAAAGCTACAGTGCTCCGCTTTAATTGTCACCTTACAGCTGATATGATGCGGGTAGCCTCGCATATCTGCTCTTCGTTATTATCTGTTGCCTGTTCGGTCCGTGCTAACTTGTGGCTATATAAATACACACGCTGAAACTGTCATATAGTGCATGCAATAAATGGAAAATCGCAAGGAGTGGCAATTAAAGGGGAGGGCGCTCGTGCGCCACTGGCGAAATAATACTTACCGGAACAGTGAAGTTTCTAAACGCTAAAATTGAGTGATCAAACGTTGTTAGCTTAGAAAAATTTCTTCCGAGCCTGCACATATATAGAGGAGTGTTGACGTGGGCACTTTTTGTTTTGCATTTTAGGTGCGGAGTACCTTAGGACCGCACAATGTCCGTCCGCGTCCGTGCGCATAGAATTTACAATAGCAAGAAATCACGCAGGCACCGGCTAGATTCGAGCCTGTGTCTGGTAGACCAGACAGAGTTAGTGTCATTCATCTTACCCCTTGGGCTACGACCGTGAGTTAGTACCCAGGAGTCAAATGGCTTACTCCCTCGGCTGTAACGGTGCGGAGTACCTTAGGACCTGCCAATGTCCGTCCGCGTCCACCCATGGGCACACCGCCATCAAGCGAAAATCAAGCGAAATTCGATTTGAGCCATGCGTTGCAGTTTCATTTAGGGAATAATCAAGGTGCAACTCACGGCTCAAATCGAATGACGGTCGGGGCGCAAATTGGTTGTCGCTCGGGGCGCAACTTGGATGTCATTTCGAGTCCCGTACTCCCCACCTACTCCATCATCCACGGAGTGGACATGCTGCCATTTTTGTATTATGCATTAAAGAATTGGTCGACAGCAAATGTGACATAGTAATTCTTGATCCTCTTTACTTTTTATTTTTACTTATCTCTTCGTGCAGTTTCTTTGTCAGATTTTCTGCGATAAATCTCAGGTACAACTTGATGGCTTACAACTGCGATAACAATGCAAGTTAAAGTAACAAACTTTACTTTCGCGGCAGCCTTTCAGGTGCGGCGCTGCGTCGGTCTGCACTAAGAATGTAATTTTCGCAACGAAATGCATCGCTCAAGATTTCACAGATACTGGGGTCCCCTAGGGTCGCTTTCACAAAGTACGTTATGCTCTTAAAGGGCGCAATCTGAAAACCTACCTACGTTCTGAACTGCATTGTAATCGATAAATGCAGAAGCTTTTTCGCTGCTTTTTCACGCTTTTCTTCGTCTACCTGCCGTAATTAGGCAGATTAATCACTCGCTCTTGAAAATCTTCATGATGCTAGAAATGTAGCCGATTGCTTTGAGGCGAACTTAATAACAATTAATCCCGTAAAAAATCGGCTAGTTTGTTTCAGAAATCCGCAGAAAACAGTTCCAAATGAAATGCTTCATTACGTTACACAAACCTAAGTGTGCATATTGTTCCTGAAACCATTTTTACTGTGTCGCATCTGTTAAATATTCGGGGTACATGTCGATGAGGATCCTTCTTAGAAGTCACACATGACTCACATATGAGTTTAAAAAGCTTA
>NW_027526203.1:415388144-415428570 GCF_048455015.1 Haemaphysalis longicornis | reverse complement strand
TCGGAAGAATCTGCGCGCTGCCATTCCAGCACTCGAATGTGTGTATGTATGTGCGGTGACTGTCTTGTTTGTTCTTGGCTTTCTAAGTGTTTCTTGGGGATGTGCAAGCTTACGATGGTATGCAAGAGAACAAACTGGTCCCAAAGCGTGGTCAGTTCAGCAATGAGATGGTAACAATGTAGCTATAAACCAATGTTGATATATTCTGTTTTCTTATGTGTGTGTCTTCTTTTCTCGGCTTTCTTTGTTTTTCTCTTTTTTTCTTTTTCCCCCTTTTTCTCCTTTCCTTTCTTTCATTCTTTTTTCTGTTTCCTTTTTCTCCTCGGTGTTCAGTTGTTACCGCTGTCAATAAGTGTTTTTCACCGTTAGTGATGACCGCTGCTGCCGGGTGCCTCCACACAAGCCCACCTGTTAGCTTTGGCGGACCCCATTTTCTCTACATTTGTATCTACTTCATGACAATAAATTGTTATTATTAAAAAAATCTATACTAAAGAGCAATTGATCGAATCATGCAACTGGTAGCGGTGCGCCGCGGCCTTCGCATGTTTCCGTACATCCATTGGAGCGCTTCCGTGAACGTTCTACTCCATGCCGTGACGACCAACATGAGCTGCGACTGCGTGGACAACGTAAAATTATTGCTTCTCATTGTGCCTTTTATATTTTGCTAACGACGCGCGCACTTCACTGTGGACCATTGCGGTCTACGGCGGAAACCGAAACTGCAAGTGTCCTGATGCCAGTGATAACCAGTGTGGCGTTAGAGCCATCTGGCTTAGGCGGGACCCTATGTCCTCTATACTATACCCCATACCCTCTAAACGGCCTATACCCCGTATAAACGAAGCCCCTACGTACGGTACCATACGTAGGGACTGCAGTTGCTCAAAAGACTAGGATGAGTGTTCCAGCGAGCCAGTATACGGTGTTAGGTGCGCCATAGAAGTGCCTGGATTTTGCCTATATAGGAACGGAATGCCGCTTTAAATAGTTTGCAGCTGGTACTTGCCCGTAGACTGAAAGCGACATGAATGAAGAAGACGAAATTTTATGAAGCTTTGAGACCTGAGGCGATGATATCTTTGTAACGTCACAAATCATCTTGCTGAAAAAAATGTTTGCAATTTTGACATTGTCATTTCCAAATTTAAAATTCAAGCCTACATTAGGCACACCGACTGATTTAGGAATAAGTCGCGTGAAAGTGGTACGCAGTTAAAAGGGTCATGAAGACAAAACGGATGTTTTGTTTATTCGAAAGACTGCCTCGTTAGAATAACACTTGCACCACTTTTAACGCTAACTTCACTCAACTAAGCTATAGAATTAGGAAAAAAGAGAATGGCCATACAACCCACTAGCTCATTTCCCGCACTAGCGCCTATGCATGGCGTAATATGGGCAGTTCTGATATTGCTGAGGCCTGTAAAAGTAAACCCATCGGAAGGACTTATAAGCTTGCAGAACGAGCTATCTGAGCCTTAGTTTAATGCCTATTATTTTTATAGCAGTAAGAATGGTGGAGTAAACAATGGCAGTTACGAACGCACACGTAAACACAGAAGAACCAGTGCGTACTGCGCGCACTGCGCCGGTTATTGACGGTGAGATGTTTGAGTGGCGCCCCCTGGCTGTGACGTCGGCTTAGGGACTCGCGCCGCTGTCGTCTGCTACACTCCGCTTGCGAGGGGCAGCAGCGCCTGAGCTAGAAATCGCCCGCTTTGGTGCTTTAGTGCATTAAAAAGAGTATTTCCAGTAATTCAGTTATTTTTGCCGGCTTCTGACACATCTGAATAATTTCAAGGTGTATCTCTAACCAGTTTGCAACCCACGAGGAGAGGGACAGAACAACTTTCTTCAGAGCATCGGCCAGAAGATCGTGTGTAACTCGTCCTTTCTAGCTTATTCTCCAGGTTCAGCGCTCAGAGCTCCTCGATAAGTATTCAAAATGCGTAATCTCACCTACATTATTTTTGAGATGCTCTTATGAAGATTCAACAGTATAATGCTACGCACCCAGCAGTGGTCCCAACACGCCCATCCCAAAGCAGGAAATAAAGCGGCTGTCTTCTACTTCATTCGTTGTGGTTGACTTGTATCAGATGAATTTCTTTTTGGTCTGTGCCCAACGCATTAATTTTTCTGCTCCGTCACAAACGTCTTATTAGTATGTTTGGGGACGTTTGAGAGGCTCACAAAGATCGTGTGGATATTTTCTTCAGGCTGTATGGCATACATTCCCTTCTTCACAAATTGGCTTTTGTTATGGCTGCGTGCAAGAAGGTGCATAGGCACAGCGTGCGTTGTTTATACACATGCAAATACAATGGGAAGATTTGTCCTACGCCACCGCGATCGCGCCGCAGACCACGTTGTCCAGAGTACTCGAAGGCGACTTCTGTGCTCCAAATTTTTATCGTAGCCACCGTTATCATAACGAACTGACTCTCAACCCAAACAATTATGACATGATTACGGGGCTGAAGGCTAGATATACTCGCTAACGAACGCAATAAATAGTATACGTGCATATATTACAAGAATCGAAATCGATGATTATTTCAGAGCAGCTCCTTATTGTTTTCACACCCTTCCAGGCGTAAAGAACCAATCCTTGTCTACTCGGGATAGCGTTCTGTGAATTGAAGAAATTTACTCTTACTCGCTTGTCCTGGACTGAGGACCCGGCCCACTAATTAGTTTGATTTTACTGCTACAGTTTTTCCCTCCTCCTCCTCCTCCTCGTCCTGTTGAGTGCAGTTTGCCTATAACGCATATCTGAACATGGGGGAGAAATGGGTGTGGGAAATGTACCGAAATATTTTTCCAGGTCTGAACAAACATAGCGTTACTGTATCATTACCGTAGACGTGACTCGTTTTGCTCAATAAACCTCCATACTGGTTAGAAGCCTGCTATAAAAACAGCACGCGCCTGTACACACACTTGGTTATTTGGAACTCAACCTACAGTTTTTGCAGCCCATAGTGTATATCGGCATACTTTCATGCCATCACAACGTAAAGTGATGTGATACAATACTTTCGAGAGTTCGACAAGGTTGCAAAAACTGTTTTACCTTACATATGATTGCCGGGAATCGTAATGCCTTCTGCCAAAGCCGACAGCCCCGAAGTCATGGAATTTATTTTGGTCTTGTATTTTCGCTGTTGTCAGTTACTAGAAGTTGGCTGTCCCCTTCGTTCGAAAAATTACTTAGTACAGAAGCTGACGCCTAGCTCCGACTTCCGCTCCGCACAGGACCGGCTTCGCAAGGACTAGGGTGACACCGGCAATGATTCTTCCGTAGCTGATTGTTGATTGTGGGGGTTTAACGCGCCGACGCAACTCAGGCGATGAGGCGCGCCGTAGTGGAGGGCTCCGGATTAATTTTGACCACCTGGGGATCTTTAACGTGCGCCGAAATCTCGTACACACGGGCGTTTTTGCTTTTCGCCTCCATCAGAAAAGCGGCCGCCGCGGCCGGGAATCGAACCCGCGACCTTGTGCTCAGCAGATTCTTCCGTAGCGGTATCTAAAACTATACTCATATCCATGCGGTTTTAAGTCTATTATTATGATAAAAAGTTACGCCCACGCAAAATCTGGTGCAGAAAAGCATCAAACGCCAGCTGAGCGCAAACAAACAGTAGGGAGACGAGCTCCAGTGAAGCAGACGACAAATGCGAGAATCCCTAAGCCGACGTCACGGAGGCGCGCTTCGCAGCGCCGCCCGTGGTCGCCCTTACCTCCGTTGAGCTTACACTGGACAACTGGCTTAAGCGACATTGTCTTCTGTGACTGTTTGTCGAGCATACCCAATGTTTCACGAAACAATTGCTACAAACCGTAACCAAAATTAGCCAGCTACAAATCCGGTCACAAACGAAGCGAGTGCGGACGGCGGTCCTAACTAAGGCTTTTCTAAGCAGTGTCGTAGCGCCATCTAGAAGGACTGACGGTAAAAAAGGCGTTTCGCCGTTCGCTGCAGCCTGTCGGCACATTAAGTGCCTGCCTAGGATACGTCATTACAGATCACCAGTTGTAAAAGAGCGCCGTTCGTGAGCGGCAGGGACGAAGTAAATCGGATCCACCGCACTTGAAGGCCCTACCATAGTGATTCATCAATAAGAATCCCAGCACAAATAAAGCTTCTCTCTATCTGTCTCTCTCTTTCTCTCCGATGACGTGTCAAAGCTAGCACGTCGGTGGAGCTACGAACGCAAAGTGCCCCACGCATTCGTCGTGTTCTCAGTCTTTCCGGACCGTGCCCTGGACATGGTGTCTCCAAGCCGTGTTCATCCTACGGGAAAACTTGCGGGCGAGGTTCGTGGCAAAGCTGTCGCCGACAGCTACACGAAACTGCGCGGCGGGTGCATCCTGTCTTCAAACAGCAGCATCAGAGGTTGCGATGATCGCAACCCCAGTAACCGCAGCTATGGAAGTAACAGCAGCGACGCGGACATCAGCGGTTCTCAATCTGAAGTCACCGACATTGACGACGCCGTGAACGCCATCTCAGGCTGCGAAGGTTTCCAGCGCGCCCCAGAGGCGTATGATCAATGTTAATCTACCAGTTCCGTAGCAGCAGCCGCGGAGGACTACGATAATGAAAATTATGCTGATGACCTCGTAAATGGCAAGCTGAATATAGCGCTCATAGTGTTCAAAGCCGCCTTCGTCAACAACTTGGACTTCTTGTCTATTATGTACACAGATAAGTCCACAAAAAAGGCTTATGCAGTTTCGGCAACTTTTTGGAAGACTTGAAGCATAGTGTATATGTTTACTGCAATACGGCAGCCAATGGTGTGAGTAGTATATGAACCCGATTTCTCCAATGCCCGGTTCCCCAAGTAATGGCAGAATAGTCGTTTTCCCGCCTCACGCTTCACGCCTCTGCTGTCATCGCAAAACAAATTTAGGGTGATATGTTCACGTATATAAAGAGTTATGAGAACAACGCTGGTATGCATTAATCAATGAAGGAATGAATTAACGAAATAATTTATTTCACGGTGACGATTTGCTCATAGTAGTTTCATGGGAATAGTTTTCATTTGTTGATGTTTAGACCTGGCTGAGTTCATATTTAAGAAATGGGAGGTGACTTAAGATGTTAATAAGAATGACGCAAAACTTTTTATTGAGCAAAAAGAAAAATTTAAGGTATTTGGTTTCCTCATTTTTTAAGAGCCGCGTGCTTCCGGGGTGTCCCGGGATGTTAATGAAACGCAGGAGATTTGTCGGGTGAACCATATTTGCACCTATTATTTTCCATGGCAATAGTGTTTATTGGTTCATCCTTTTCGAATACATTTGATTTATTTCTGGAAGTTGTGAAGCAGTAAATGTGGCTTGCTTTTCTTTTAAGTGTCCTTGACCAGATATGTGGCCTGCCTTCTCATTTCAAAATCCCCTGGTAAAATGTGTGTGAACTATGCCCTCAAGTACCTGTGGAGATTATTTACTGAGGCAAGCCGCCGCCATGAAAAGAGGGTCTGTGCACAATATAATGAAGCTGTGGCGTGAGCACAGGGTTTGGCATTACTTCTTGCACATTTGGCAGCAGCAGTGTCCGTGCAGCCACGCATGCATCCATGCATATTCTGTCAAGACGGCTGCCATCCCAGAAAAATTCACGACCCACTATTCTCCCCGTGACGGCTATGCCCGCTACTGCACCACCTATCTCACTGTGACGGCTATGCCGCCATTTGTACCACCGTGCTCCCCAATAGCGGCATGCCCGATATGCCCGCCGTTTGGCATGGTGGAGTCTCCCACTACAATAATCCACTATTTAAGCCGGCAGCAGCTACCGCTATGCCCGGCGTGGCGGGATTTCGGACAGGGTGCTGCGGCCTACAAGTGAAAGAGACCGAAAAACGTCGTTGATGAAAAGAGAAGACGTCAGCCCTACTTACGCCAGGTCTTGCTAGTTCCCATTAGTTAAATAAACAAATATAGAAGTGATGTGACGTAGGCCACATAGGTAGAAAGAGAAAGAAAACAGAGGTAAGGAGCACTTTCTCACAGGAACGGCCATAAACATGGCCTGCATAGATGCACGCTCAAATATTTACAATATATGACTGAGTTCCTACTCCTGCAGGGAGCGCGTGAGGGTTTTTGTGCCCAAGACACCACCATTTCTCTTATGTACTAACGAATTTTTCTTGTTGAGGTCTTCTTCGCACAGCAGCGACCACAATACTGCTCGTGCTGACGAAAACGTTTGGAAATGCACAATTAAAGCATAATTTATGTTGTCTAAGACGACACATGCTGCACACTTGGGGGGGGGGGGGGGGGGGGTCGGCAGGTCTACTCTTGTGGCGGACATTTTCCGTAAAGTAACGGTTAGTTCTCGAAGGAGTCGAAGAAACGTCTGCTTTGAATCCACGGCGTAAAGAGCGGCACACTGAATAAGGGGACTCCAACGGGACAGCTGTGGGCTACGCGCCAGCTACCGAATACGAGATCTCATACCCTTCGATAGAATGGGCTTGGAACAATGCATTCGACAGCTTAGCTTTCCTTGACAAACAAATCAGCCACGACGTTAAAACTACTAGCCTTCCGCGAGCAGGAAACCATTCAAGCGAAGTTGAGTGCGATACTATCGGGTTCAGGACTTTGAGCTCACAGACAAGCTGGCAAAAATGAATGGGGGAAAGACTCTGAAGGGAAGATATGGAGTTTGTTTGGCTCAAAGAATTAATGTATACGGGCATACATCGGTTTTACACCGCTTGTGACTTAATGTCGTCTACACGAGGCACTTCCGTTCCAAGCTCCAACAGGCCCATGATCTATCCACCTTGGCACGTGCGCCAGAACTTAGACCACCTCAGTTAGGCATGTGCACGGCTTTATCCACCGAGGACGTCCCTTTTAGTCTCTCTGGGCCAGCCGCTTCCTGCATGATAGGAATTGGGCGACGTGTTGTGCCCCAAGCCCTCACCTAAACGAGCAAACCGTGCGACTTTCCTAAATAGTACATAAAAAAACTGCCCGCAAGCGTGCGGATAATCTTTGTCAGCGCCATCATATATTTCATTACCACTAGCCTTTGCGAGCCTAGCCTTTGCGAGGCTAGTCTTTGCGAGGCTAAGATTGCCGGTCTCAAACAATACTGTTCGCTTTCCCCCTCTTGTCGTCCATGACTCATATTCATCATTATCGCAATCTACATTTGTTGTTGACTTGGCCGGGAAGGTCTTCCCGACAGCGCAGCTATGTTACAAGAAGGAATTGACAGTGGCGCACTGCTCCATGACTTAAATCAATGACTTTAAGTCTTAACGTCGGAAATGTCTTTGGATAATGGTCAAATCATCGCCTTCGTAAGTCAGCACCTGCCGCTGTTGGTCGTACGACTTCTTTAGTGATCATCCGTTAATATTTGTTTAAAGAAGTATCAGCTCAGTGTGACAGGTTAACGGACGTTGCAAAAATACAAACGCCCTCCAGTAAGCTGCGTTGCGTGCCCTGATGTGTAGCTGCCAAGTACAGCAAACATCCAGTCCTTTCGTCCTATTTTTTGCCCTTCCATAGTGAGCATACAGAGAAACAAACTAGGGTGCCTATTTTCGTCTTCTCGTCTGACGGCAGCATGATTCAAGTCTTTCTGGGGCCCTACCCCCGTTACCCTATAACTTATGGCCTCTTTCGCGGCTTGTATGTTTGGGCATAACGCTTGAAACATAAAGCGTTTACTATACTTTGCTTTGCGCAGCAGAAAAATATAAGCACGATGGATTTCGCTTTGCCGTGTTTGCCAGCACTCCTTTCTCGAGGAAGAGTTTACGCCTCGCGTTCATCCAAGCTGTATTGTTTCACTTTGTGTTCAAGTAAAACTTGTCGGCATTGGTATTGACAAACGAAC
This sequence comes from Haemaphysalis longicornis, assembly GCF_048455015.1. Lineage (NCBI taxonomy): Eukaryota > Metazoa > Arthropoda > Arachnida > Ixodida > Ixodidae > Haemaphysalis > Haemaphysalis longicornis. The sequence goes on along the minus strand of NW_027526203.1, from coordinate 415,420,676 downwards.
GCCGTAGTGCGCCGTTCAAACACGCTGTGTGTTGGGTATTGAATATCCATTCGAGCGTCTCTCGCAGCCTCTTCAGCTTCTGTACGCTTCCAGATCGTTCGTCCATGGCGTCTCCTTCCTTTCTTTGCGTCAGTTTCTTGCCCAGACGATGGTGATTGCGACCAAAACAAGACAACAACAAAGATGGAGTTGCGCCGCTCGGAAGCCAGCTACGGATTCTCTATTTCGCGCGAATTCTACTGCGCGGAGCCTTGCGCTCCGTGACAGACTCCATTCAGCAATCCATTTTTCATAAGCGTGCAGCGTGGTCTTTTTCAGCGATGAAAAAAAAAAAAAAAAAAAGAAACTCGGCTGCGTTATGCTTCCGGGACACAAAACTCAACGTCGACTTCTGTTTGTGAGATTATTTTTCCCACTTTTTTCTCACAGTTTCGTTCTGTTATTTCAAACGGGGAGAAAAAGAATCGCCCGGCTACTCCCCGGTTAGTACGTCGGCGTCCGCAGCAAAGAGCGGGGCCAGCCCGCAATACTATAGCTTCAATCTGATAGCGTCGTATTCCGAAAGCGGCGCCGAACATTACTCACGGTCGGTGCGATCAGGCGTCCTACTAAAAGTACGAGGATCATTCAGAGTGAAATGTGATGGAAAGCACCATTTCATTTTTCGTAGAGAGTGCGCGCCCAGTGAGGACTTTCCGGTTACTGCGAAGTGCACGCTCCAATGTGAAACCTAGACCACCCTCTTCGTCCCTTGAACGTCACCTGTGAGCTGTGCTGATACTTTTCACAACCTTTATAACTCAATCAGCGAGGCTTCAATCTCGGACAATATATGCACCTGTAGAACCATACACGTTCTTTTATATATATTACATACACAGACCGAGAGAATGTTCCTATAAATAACTTTTACTCAAATAATGAAGACCCGGCTGTCTTTCGCTAAAAAATCCGAAACACTGGAATAGCGGTAAGCCATGGCTTATGGTAGGGTACGGCTTTAAAGCAGCACCGCAAAAATAGTGTGTTGGGATATAAAATGCGAGAATGTCCTACGCTTCTTTTGCCGATTTGCGTGTGTAGGTGGAATAAGGATAACGTTTAAGAAATATTATGCTAAGTTAGCGGGAATGGATTCACGGAAAATCTCTCGTTTCATCTCCAAATATTGCGTTCAGTTATGTCCTGAATTTCACGGGTGAAGCATATTACCTCATTAAAAGAAGCATGAAAGAAACGTTTTGCCGTTTTGCGGAGGGAAAAGAGTGCCGTTAGTTGTCTCAGGCAGACTTGTTGGAAGAAAGGACGTGGGAAGGGGAGTGTGGCTGACTAGGGGACCAGGAAGTATTTTCAAGGCTGTTTAAAGGAGACGCGGGGTTCTTCGGAGTCGTAATCACAGTCTGTCCAAGAAGATCCAGCTGGCTTGGCACATGGCTGTGACGGACACACGTGCCGCCAGATGGGTTGTTTCATTTCCGGATATTCTAGCATGGCTGCAAGCCCACGTGATGGTGACTTCAGTGTGCTGCTGGTGAAGGATGTTCGTTATTTCTTGGATCTTCTAGAATAGTAGAAAAAAATCCTAGGGCACTTGAGCCTGCCGACGTAGTTAGACGGCGAAATCCTAGCAATGAAAAGGCTTTTTAACACGAAAGTGTTTTATGCCGGGATCCACCAAGATCTGAGTGACGTCACATCCGCCACGGAAGTGACATCCCCAGAAAAACGCAGCTGCACCAGGAATCGATCCGGGTGCTTCGTCGCCGCAACGGGAGGTGCCAGGCGCTTTACCGACTCCGCTACGAGCTGAAGCTCAGACAGCCGCATGAACGCGCCATATATCTTTCCTATAACCGCCTCTATTTCGATGGTGCTTCCGTCTACGAGAGGTGAAGTGAAGTAGTGCAGCGCTGTGCTAATGAACGCCGACAGTTGGCGCCAGCTGAGCTCGTCGCAACGCAACCGTCTGCCCTACACTCTAAGAAAAAAGGGTAGAAAAAGGGAGGAAATAGGCGGTTTTCTCCCCCGGACCAGAGAGATTCTCCCTTTAGCTCGTTACACGTAGCGCCCTCTGTACGGCCTCTACGAAACACCGAAACGGGGGAGGAAATATTCTCCCCTGTCGTCTGCAATCTGCTGTACGCGCCGACGCCGAAACGAAACCGTTCATCGTTGCACTGTGGCTTTCGCCGATCGGGCGCATACGACGACCATGAGCAACACCTCCCCAGCGGTGTGCTGCTTGCTTGTTTTCTCGCTGTCTTTCTTTTATTATTACCATCTGCTCGCCACGATAACGCACGGCTCGCCAGCCGTGTGTTTGAAGCACATTCTGTGGGCACCGCTGCATGCTTGCTGTGTGCGACTTGCCTGCGCCCTGTTCAAGGTTACCACTGAATTTGTGGACGTTTTATACTGACGCCCAACGGTAACAGAGGTCAGCGATGATAGTAAACTGCCCCTTTTTTCGTCAACGAGCACGGACCGCAGCATACTGACGCATCAGTTACCAACAACAAAAGGCCCCCATTCGGTAACATTAGAGTGAACTAGAATATTCTAGTTCACTCTAGTAACATCTTGGCTCAATGGTTGCCAGACCAGCGATGCGCTCTACGCTAAAAGAGCGAAGGCGAGGCAATGAGTACCATTACCCAAACATAGCTGCCGTACTGTTTCGTGAAACGTTTTTTCTTCTTTGAGCTATTTTACTGCTTCTTACAAAACGAGAAATTAATAAAAGTTTGCAATTGCACGGGTTACATTTGATGAAATAACAAAACCCACCTAAGGCTTACGCACTGCCGTGGGTTATCGAAACAAGCAACGATCTCACTGTTCCTACCTGCATTCTCGGCGATCAGGGTTATATATACTTTTTCGCCGTTGCAATGTTTAGTTGTGGTACACTGTAGTTGTGGGTTGTGATCATGCGGACATGTGATAAGTGTACTATATGTTGTGGTGTATACTATGCGTGTATTATGCTTGTGATGTTGTGTGTTGCGTGTATTGTACGTTGGCAGTGCCTTTAATGAAGTGTATGCCGCTGTGATGTGCTATGTTTTCTTCCTAATATGTGCCCGCCCACATGCGGCCTCCGTGATGTTGACTGTAATAATATACATTATCCATAAAGGAAACGAAAGGGAAGCGCCTTGAAGGGAAACGCCTTGATGGTGATGCTTAGTAGCTGCCCCTCCCCACCCCTACTTTTTTTTGCGTCATCTATCCGTCATTTAAAAACGTTGACGATTGCTTTACTTCGAGCACGCTAGGGGGCGAGCTGTGTCATCTCCTTGCTCGGACGGATGCGACAGCGACGGATACGTTTTTCGTTTTGCCTGCATTGCCTTTGCGCAGAGATTTACGATTGCAGACGATCCGCGTTTTGATGCATCGGTTGTAGCAAGGTAAGGCGACTAACAACAACTGGTTGTTCTCAAACGGCCGCATTGGATGCTTGTTATCTCATGTGCGGAAAACGGCGGGGTTACGAGCCTTTCGGAAATAAAGGCGGAATTTTGAAAGCAATCGGTATGACTTCTACTGTGTTTACAGCGGCGCGTTCGCTCTGAACGCGTAGGCGGGGCGCGCAGCGAGACGAATGCAAGAAGTCGCGCATATACGATTGGCGACATCACTTGCTAACCGCAGTTCTGGTGCTCGGTAGGTAATTTCTTGGTTATTTCAGCGCATTTTAAGCGCACACAACCACAGTAACCTACTTATTTGTACTTCCTCGCCCCTCAAACCGATCAGCTCGCTAGGCCTTTCTCGCATGACAAGCCTTGCTCGGGTGACGCTGCCAGGGGAGGAACGCTACTCCATTAGCTCACGAAAGGGGGAAATCTTCCTCCACTCCTAGGGGTAGAAACGCGCTCCTCCCTCTTAAAGGGAGAATCTTTCTACCTCTTAGGGAGCAATATATGATACATTCCTGTTTCACCCTTAAAGGAGAAACTACCACACCCTTTTTTCTTAGAGTGTACACTCTACGGAGGAGGGACGCAGTGGTCGATCATCTGCGAAAGCGACGCGCCAGCAGGTCGTCGCTCGCCAAGCACACCCACAAGACAGCGCCGCAAATCATGCTCTTTTGCTGCAGCGGACCGTGAGTTCACCAAACGATTCGCTGGCAACCCGTTCAGTTTCGTTCGCATGGTTTGCGAGCGCCTGTGGTTTCAGTCGGATTTACGCAATGTTCCGGCGCGTGCAATCCAGTGTCTAATGTTGATGCGTCTGACGGTGCCATACTGACGAAATATAAATAGCGATATGCAAGTTCATATCGATGCAGAATAAACATTCAACTGGTCCTGTGAAGGCAGATCTCACTTTCGTGTTTTACCGATTCCCATGAAAGAGGGATCAAGCACATTTTTTACTGTTACATTGTGTTTATGGCTCTTTCTTCTTTTTCTTTTTTTTTACACGAATTACTCTATCAGGCAGACTGTTCGTACTTTACGCTGCAACTTCACCTCAGCCAGAGCTCTATTATGCGTGCGCCCGTTCTACGCACGTGCAGCCTCGTGCACCTGTCACTACGCATGCATCGGGGTAATTCTTGTTCCATTCTGCCAGGGTGCCGGGTTAGCTGTGTGGTTAGAGCACTTGGCTGCTGCTCCGGACACCCGGGGTCAAATCCCACACGAACCGAATTAATTTTCTCCTTGCAGCGGCGGCCATTTTGGCACCATTAGAGTTGACAACGACGACGACTACGGCCAACTCTCACGTTTGATAAGATACCTAATGCTTTTCTCGTTTATATGTGATGTCATCGACATTCTCGGAATGCTTTCTGACTATCCCTGTGAATCTGTATGAGTTTGTAAGTGGAAAAAAAACGATATGTTATGAACAACGTGACTGAGTGAGAGTATTGTACTTTCGAGCCCTGTTCCTTTAATGGCGGTGTCAGAACCCCTAGTGATACTCCAGTGAGGCTGCAGCGGCCGAATGGGTTTTTGGTAACGTGCTTCTTGAGGAACGCATCGGCTGAACGGATCGACGTCGATGTCTCTGGCATTCCCAGGGCCATCCACTACTGGCTCGTCCCTGAGCTCGGCGTGAACTTGAGACGCCTCACGTGCGTGCCTCGTGGTTTCGGCGGCTCGCCTTCTGCGGTGCGCCTCGACGCGTCAGCGCCGCCTCGCATCGACCTCGGCAGCAGTCACGGGCTTCTTCGTTTCCGTGGCATTCCAATGACTGGCACGAGGCTTCCATTCATGCATGTTCCCTTCTTCCCTTCCCATCGAGTCTTCCGTTCCACGTGACACGCATGCTGCGATGCACGTGCACCAAGCATGGAAGTGCACGGAACCCGTACACCTGAGAACCATGATCAGGCGGCAGGCGAAGTCTTCCCAGCATCGGATAATACAATAAATTGCACAATCATTGTACAATCAGCGCTTGTTTGTTTTGTTTTGCTGCCTTTTGTACTTGTGGGGTTTGGCAGGCTTTCCGTGGAAAAAGCCAAGGCACAAATGGGTGAACTTACGTTGGGAGCGAAGTTCGCCACGATTCTAAAGCGAGAACAGTTCGGCTTCGATTCAGGTTCACTACCTGGTTATCTGTTGTGAGTTTTTTCTGGAAGTTTATGCCGCGTAAAAAAATTGCATGCTTGAATAAAAATGAGAAAAAATTACAACAGAGTTAAGCCCCCAACTTCAAAAAACACGCATTTTGTACCGGGGCATGCAGTGGTGCAAGAGGTAGACACCACCAACTATAAAAAGAATATGAAAACTAAAACCCCGAGGCAGAAATCAGGATAATTAAACCACGGGGCAGGGTGCCTGCTTGTGGATTTCAGGAAGCAGTTGCAAATAATTCAGATTACCTCCCCCGTAGCTGCCGGGAAATGCACAGAATTAGTGCATGCTTTGAGTACGACCTCAGGAGGTAGAAACCGTGGCCTCGCAAATCTGAAAGATAACTTTGGTCGGTCTAAACAGCCTTAAATTAGATAATTCATGTGATGGGAAGACCCACAGCTAGTGGACGATGCAAGTAACAACGCCACTACAGAAAGAGGACTGCACGAGGAGCAGAGGGGTTCAGAATGCTGGTGGGCGAGGAGGGAAGGGGAAAGGAAATGCGGGATATTTCGACTGGCGCAATAGTGAAGTAATTAAGACTTTATTTGCAGGGGACCCCCCCCCCTCCCTTGGAAAAAAAAGGGGGAGCGACAACCTAATCGGATGAAAAAGGAAAGCAAAAAAATACAAAGGCTTTACTGTGCAGTGGGCGCTCTTTACGTAACCTGATTTTAGTAAAACTTGCTGGTAAACGAATTAGCACATGACTGCAAAGGGGGCTTAGCCCGCCGAAGAAAGGAACAGCGATCAGGCCAAATGTGCTTTTTCTTCACCGGGCTAAGCCTTCCTCTACAACCTTGTGATTGTTTCGTCCATCATCTGAGGTAACTACACTCCGCCGGCTCCAGACCAAATTCTACCCTCAGTCCACCCTCCTACACCATATATATCTGTCCTACACGATACCATCTAACCTACAGCTATTTCGCCCGGCAAGGTACCCTGTGAAATCTGGTATAGGCATGCCAACAATTCACATCTTATACCCAATCCCTGTCCCACGTACGTTGAGTGGGTGGACCGACTCACCTGCTCAGACCTATCGACCCAGCGTATGCTGATAGACGAGATACGAGCAGCCAGCAAGGACTACCACATCCCGCACTATAGGACGTCTCCCACAGTTCTCGGCACACCATCCCGCACCGATGAGCTCTGCTTATAAAGACGATAGTCTTCCTTTGACTACTTAAACGCGGAAATGTCCGTCTGTATGCATGTCGATATGTACGTATGTATGTATGTGTGTATGTATGTATGTATGTATGTATGTATGTATGTATGTATGTATGTATGTATGTATGTATGTATGTATGTATGTATGTATGTATGTATGTATGTATGTATGTATGCATTATGTATGTTGTATGTATGTATCTGTCTGTCCCTCGATCTAGTCACCGTCCAAAGGTTAAAAGAATTCGTGATCGAGACGTTTATATAGGCAATAAAATTTGCAAACTACTAAATATGGTAGCATATACTGTATACTTATCAACATTGCTCAGCAAAACGAAAACATTATGAATATTTCGTGCAGAACTCAAATATACAAAACTGATAAAAGAGCGGTTCTTTCAATAAAAAAATACGGGTATAATTTTTCCGACAGCAAACACCAAAAACGCGTTAAAAACAATATTTTACAAACATACAAAAAGGGCTCACTCCCGATCCCAGCGCTCGTGGCTGAGCGCAAGCTCAACAGTAATAAATTTGAAACGAGGTGAACATACAGCATCATATTCGATCCCCGACAATAGGCTACCCCTGACATTAGAAAATCATTGTTAGTAGGCAACGTAATTCAGAGAATTCTCTACTAATGCGCAGTATTCGTATGCCGCTCGTCTTTAGTGTAAGTTTTTTAAAGCCAAATTTTAAATCCTGTGCCATCAATTCTGTCCAATCATGTCCAAATTGTAAACCCTGTCCGACCAATTAACTCCATTTACGCTATTATACCGATTACAGGTGGAAATTTCGCGAGAACCGCATTATTGCAGGAATGCAGAGCATTCTGCGGTTCGCATTTTCCGTTATTTGTTTTATATTTTTCTAATTTCTAGTTTTTCAAAATTTTGTTCGACCAATTATCTTCATTTACGCTATTATAACGATTACATTTGAAACTTTCGCGAAATCAGCATTATTGTGTAAATGCAGGGCGTTACACGGTTTGCTATTTTCCGCATTTTTATATATATTTTTCTTATTTCTTTAGTTTATCAAAATTTCGTTCCACCAATTATCTCCATTTACGCTACTATAACGATTGCAAGTGTAACATTCCCGAAATATGTATTAATATAGAGTTTTAGCAGTCGGTCTGTTCCGTCATGTACGCAGTTACCGTGTTGACCGGGACCCGTCTGGGCACTTGGGCATTAGTCGCGTTAGGGGGATTAGTTCCGCGGGCCTGCCTTTGCCATGCCCGTGCCTCCTCACCCTTCTTCCTCGCCTTTCCACGCGCGCAGGCGCAGACGGATCCCGAGTGTTGTTACGGGTCAACCCAGTAACAACGTAACCAACGGAACAGACGGACTGCTAAAACTCTCTGTCGTGGAAATGGAGGGCGTTATACGGTTTGCCCTTTTCCGTAATTTTTTTTCTTTTTTTTTCAATTTTTAGTGTTTCAAAATTTCGTGCGACCAATTACCTCCATTTACGCTATTTTAACGATTACAGTTGCAACTTTCCCGGAAACTGCATTAATGTGGAAATGCAGGGCGTTACACGGTTCGCCATTTTCCGTAATTTTTTGTATATTCTTCTTATTTTTTTAGTGTTTCAAAATTTCTTTCGGCCAATTATTTCATTTACGCTAATATAACGATTTCAGTTGCAAGTTCTGCAAAATCTGCATTGTCGTGGAAATGCAGGGCGTTATACGGTTTGTGATTTCCCGTACTTTCTTGTTATTTAATATTTTTTTTGAAAATTTCGTTCACCAATTATCGCCATTTATGCTATTATAACAATTAACTGTGGAACTTTCACGAAATACGAATTATTGTGGAAATGCAGGGCGTAACGCGGTTCGCCATTGTGCGTAATTATTTTATATTTTTCCTCGTTTTTTTTAGTTTTTCAAAATTTTGTTCACCCAATTATCTCTATTTACGCTTTTATAACCATTACAGGGGAACCTTTTGCGAAATCAGCATTATTGTGTAAATGCCACGCGTTATACGTTTTGCCATTTTCCGTATTTTTTCATATTTTTCCAATTTTTTAGTTTTTCAAAATTTCTTTCCGCCAATCATCTACATTTACGCTATTATAACGATTAGAGGTGGAACCTTCGCGAAATCTTCCGTATTAAGGAAATGCAGGGTGTTACCCGTTAAGCCATTTTCCGTAACTATTTTATACTTTTCTTACGCTTTTAGTTTTTCAAAATTTCGTTCCACCAATTGTCTCCATTTACGCTATTATAACGATTGCAGGTGAAACTTTTGCCAAATCTGCAGTACTGTCGAAATGCCATGCGTTATACGTTTTGCCATTTTCCGTGTTTTTTTTTTATATTTTTGTTATTTATTATTTTTTCAAAATTTCCTTCGGCCATTTATCTTTATTTGGGCTATTATAACAATTGCAGGTGGAACTTTCGCTAAAACTGCCTTATTGTGGAAATGCAGGGCGTTACACGGTTTGCCATTTTCCGTAATTTTTTTTTTACATTTTTCCTATTTTTTATCTTTTCAAAATTTTGTTCGACCAATCATCTCCATTTACGCTATTATAACGATTACAGGTGAAACTTTCGCGAAATCTGCGTTGTTGGGAAAATGCAATGCGTTATACGTTTTGCCATCTTCCGTATTTATTTCATATTTTTGTTATTTATTATTTTTCAAAATTTCGCTCGACCAAATACCTCCATTTACGCTATTTTAACGATTACAGGTGCAACTTTCACGAAATCTGCATGGTTGTGGAAATGCGGGGCGTTACACGGTTCGCCATTTTCCGTAATTTTTTGTATATTTTTCTTATTTTTTAGTGTTTAGAAATTTCGTTCCACCCATTATCTCCATTTACACTATTATAACGACTAAATGTGGAACTTCCGGTATATCTGTATTTTTGTGGAAATGCAGGGCGTTACACGGTCCTGGCCGGGGGGGGGGGGGGGGGGGGGGGGGGGGGAGTACTCGGCAAAGAATGCTACGCATTAAAAGTCCCAACCAAAAGATGACGGGTGAGCAGCGCGAAGGCGGGAAATTGTGAATCAAATTCACCAAACCTGTATTGCGTTCACCATGGGAGTACCGAGAGAGGAGGGGGGCAGCGTGAGATGTGGCCGGGAGAGACAGGAGAGGACACATGTGGGGGGCCGCAGAAGACCATTGTCTTTCGATGACATTTGCAGCGAAACAAGCAGACACGCGGCCAGCTTTTTTCTCTCTTCTTTTTGTTTTAATGGCTAAATCCATCCTTAAAAAGTATGGTACGTGACTGTGAAGGCCGACACACCAGCATTGTAAAGTGTATTGTATTGTAAAGTACTGTAAATCGGAAACTGAAAAGGATCGTAATGAGTTTCCCATACTGGTTCGGTCTGACCATCGACAGAGCCCTGGTAAGAATTTTAAAAAAACTACAAACAAGTACTTTAGCCCAAGAATCACGAAAAAGAAAATTAAGGAATATGGCGTGCGCAAGTTTGCTGATCATGCCTGTCCTGACAACTGTTTTCGAATTTGGTTGTGTTACGCGCCGAAGCTACGCCTCGGCTATGAGGTGCGCTATCGTGGAGGGCCGCGAATCAAGCTAGACCTGTGGGGGTCTTCAACGTGCGCCGAAACCCCAACAAGCGGGAGTTATTGCTTTTCCCTTTTACCATGAAAACGGCCGCCGTGGCCCCGAAACTAACCCGCGTCCTTGGGCGCAGCAGCACAGTGGCTGAGCCCCTGAACCACCACGGCGGATGAAAGTTTAAACCCGTCGCTGGTGTCGGGTGAGTGAGTGAGTGAAAACACGTTGATTCCATTTTGTCGCGCTCGTGCCGATGTTGCAGATAAGCATTGAGTCGGGTGGGAAGGGGAGTTCTAGAGAAAGGGTGAAATGGGAAGGGATGGCGTGCTTAAGGTAAAATCTTCGCGGCAAATCAAGGACCCCGCAAAGGAGTGCAGCGTGCCTCACCCTTGGCATGTGCACGGTGCATGGCTGCCGCGACATCAGCGCACACACAACGTCCCCAGGTACAAGCAGCACGACGTCCGCGTGCTGTTGCATCACCGGCCCAGCCCGCCCCTCACTTGGAAGGTGTTGGCAGGGCGACGCGCTGTCGTTTCCAAAACAGCACCGCAGAAGAACGCGAAGATTTACAGGGTTCTGCGTTATAACTGCACTCGTGTGTATTTGCGTTACCCGTAGCGGTTTCCCCCCAAACATCTTCCTAGCATTCACACAAAAGAAATATTCGCCTGTTCATTGATGTAATAACGGCATTCCACAGAAGTTCCGTATGATAGGCATGCCCGTCGAATATCGCCATGACATCCCTGTCAGTGGATACTACAAAGAGCAATCATTTCCTACGTGGCCAATGCAAAATGTCTGATGGTGCTGGTGGGAGAAGACGTTGAAGCCGTGTAAGCTTGGTGTATGGCTTGAGACAGGAAAAATAATTATCCCTAGTCGTTGCATGAGGATAGGCACAGTCAGTGGCCTCGCCATTCCTATCCTACCCGGACCAAAACATTACGGGAGAAGAGTGAGGAAGCGCCACACCCCCTTCCGTCTGCGTACCGTATTGATAGGATTTATCAGTCATTAGGACAGGCTTTCAACCTGCCGCGGTGGCTCAGTGGCTAAGGCGTTGTGTTGCTGAGCACGGGGTAGCGGGTTCGATTCCCGGTCGCGGCGGCGGCTTTTCTGATGGAGGCGGAAAGCAAAAACGCCCGTGTGTACGAGATTTCGGCGCACGTTAAAGATCCCAGGTGGTCAAAATTAATTCGGAGCCCTCCACTACGGTGCGCCTCATCGCCTGCGTTGCGTTGGCGCGTTAAACCCTCCAACCAAGGATAGGCTTTCATCGGTCACTGGGTATCTAACAGTCGAGCATGAGGACCAAACCTTATGCCAGAGATTGCAGTGGCCCCTGAAAAGCAAAGATTGGTTTGTACAGAAGTACTTTACATTTAATGAATATCAGCAGCCATAAATGAAGTGGGACCGCATTGCAATAAGCTGCAGGTTGCAGGGAATCAATTATTCTTAAGAAATTGTTTTATGCATTAAATTATTGCTGAACTTTAAACTGTTCTTTTTTTTAGTTCTACATTGTGAGTTGCCTATCCTTCTTACCGCGCTGAAAGCCATCTGGATTTCATAGCCCAGAAAGCTGTGAATTCCGAGCCCCATTAAAGTAAAGTTCCGGTAAATTCCGAATCTGTGAGAAAGATTAACTTTGAAAGCCACCTTTTGACCTGGCCTAAAAAGAAATTCCGAAAATGCAGATGTCTAGCTGTAATGCATGCGAGCCCAGTCATGCATACCTATGTTGAGGTATTCAACGTAGAGGGAGAAAAAGTTCTTTGTCCGTGTCACAAAGGCCCGTCTTTTCATGCGATCAGCTAGATATCTTGAGTTATGCAGCATGCTTGGTATTTTTTAAAGCGGCGAAGGTAGAAAAAAAGTGATTCTGCAAAACCAAGAGAACAAAAATAGAAGCCCTGTGACAGAGCCTTGCTCATTAGTATACGCGCACAATTCAAGCGGATGACATAAAGTAAAGAACCGAAAATGCCGCCTTCAAAAATAAGATGATTCAGTAAAAAATATGCACAGGTTCGGCCGTCGTGGCCTGAATACCGGTGCTAAGCATAGATCCGTGCTACACCGCGAATGAATTTGTGGCGGCTTTTGTTTTAATTCATTTGCTTGAGTCCAGCGCTGGTTTCCCTGTACAATAAGGATATGGTATAATTCTCGCTAGGGATAGAGGCCCAGTCTTTAAATGAGCAGCGGGAGCACAGACACCTTTTGAAAGACATCAGTCGTACCTAGCCCAGTCGCACGCGATCGGAGCTGGACCAATGCATACAGTACGGTTATACAGGACGTCGCCTCCAGCTCTGCAGTGAAAGTGATCCGTCCTTCCCAGAATGCACGCCGGCGGTGCTGGGCCGCAGCATTTGCGCCACTGACAAGCAAAGCACAACGCGTCATAAAAAAGGAGCACGAAATTATACAGAATAGCTACGCGCGATGTCTGTAAATGCAACAGCATTTTAATGCAGAGAATGACCTAGCGCCCTATATGCCTATAAAAAAACAGGATGGGGCTACTTCGCGACGCCGTTTCCTCTCCAGCAGCTCCCTTTCTGTAGATAAATTGTGCGGCCCTGTCTGAACTGGGGCAGAGAGCCGGCTACGTGGCTGTGACGGATGGGATTTTCATGGAACCGGATGTACCGAAAAAACCTCGAGTGGTGCAGTAGAAATGCTCTCGCGTTAGCAACAGTTCATTGTCACTGTCCTGCTTGGGTGCGCTCACATCGGCCAGGGGCGCCGCTAAGCCCTCCTTATGTGCAACTTGGTTGGTGAGTTAGTGCCAATGTGTCTGTGTGCCTCGGCGAAGCTCCGCTTGAATACTCATGGGCGTCTATTAAGACTTGCCTCGGCTCTCGCAGCAGAGGAATTTACCTCTAATGTGATTATTCTCTGGCCATAATGCAGAAACGAAAGAAGCTGTTGGACAGGACGCGCAGCATTAAACGTACAAGCTCAATCTGGTCGACGAAAAGTTAAGATCGCAAACCGGCTATACGACCGGGATGACGTTCAGAACAGCATGGTCGCCATCTGAAAACAGGGCTGCACCCTAGTTTGTTTTAAATCAACCGATACCGGCGATGGGAGACTTCAGTGATGTTCATACAGAAATGTTCATAGCATATAAAAACGATCTCCAAAGCCATAATCTATTGTCGTAACATACAGGCCATGTCTAATAATACTTACGGAAACTTGGGCTACACGCTGGTATTAATGACGAAGTAACACCACCAGGCTACAAAATTTACCCCAAAAATGGAAACTTTCGCGGAGGGACATTTGTGAACATCTTCCGTGGTCGTCCTAGGATGTCAGATATCAGACATACAGGAGTTGAGTGTGCGACTAGTGCGCAAGCAGTAAGAGGGTTGACCACAAGAAATCGGTGCGCGTGCTCTACTGTGAAGTCTCTGCAAGAGTGAACGAACTAGGGGGAACGAACGCTAGCAGAGGGGAGAAGAAGACGCGTGATGTTATAACACACGCCGCGCCTGTGCAGTGGCGGAGCGCGGCAGAAGTTTGTGCACGGCTCGATGTGCCGGTGTTTCTGTGAATGTATGCGCACAGCCTATGCGACCAGCAGCGGCGTAAGAAAAGAAAAATGCGCCGCGCCGATATATGGTTCATGCGCTGCCCAGGGGGCGCAGGACCGCAGGACCGCAGACCCGCAGGACCTGCGCGGACGGTACGGACGTGCGGAGAGCAGCGGAGACACCAACGACGAAAGCGGATAAGTGTTTAATTTCGGTTATTCCTTTTTTAGATTGGCAATGCGTTAGACAAAACCGATGTAGTTTTAGGCGCTAGGGTTAGGTGGAAAGGAGCAGGAGTGGTTAACATAGGGAAACGCACGAACCAAATGTGACAAGTGGTTGTTACACGTGGCTTTGCTTTGTGAGTAACGAGGACTGCGCTGGAGAGCGCAGCAGTGAATAGGCTCGAATTGCGCTCGCCTGGGCGCGTGGAGTAGCATGCCACCAAATAAGAAGCCGGGTGTGCTGTGCATGGGGTGCGAGCGCGAGTACCCGCTCGAAGAGACGCGGTTCGAGTCGGTCGAGGAGGCGGAAGGACGAGATTATATGTGCAGACTACGTGTGCTGGCGTCGCGCCTCGACCGGCTCGAGGCAGAAAAGCAGCAGCTCCGCGTGCAAGTTGAGGAGTTGCAGGAGGAGCTGAAAGGTGAACGGAAGCAGCGGGAGGCGCTCGAAGAGAAGGTAGTGCAAATGGAGGACAAGCTATAGCGACGAGGGACGCCATTCCGGCCAAGATTGGCGTACGCAGCAACACAGGCACGCCGAGTGGGCTTGGCCCCCAGGAAAACGATGACGGACAGGGAAGCGCTGGTCACCGGGGGAGTACCAGTGCGGCCACAACAAAGGACAGTAAGGAAGACGGAGACACGGTCGAAAAGGGTCCGAGCGATAAGGAGTTCAGGCTGACTCAGACGCAGCCGGAGCAGTTGGCCGCGCCATATGGCAGCCAAAAGAAAGGAGATCGGCGCATGGTGATCGTGGCAGGCGATTCGAACATGCGCTACTCCGAGGGGGAGATTAGAGGACGGGTAAGGGGAGACGAGAGAGTGCAGGTGGGCGTGTTTCCTGGCCAGACGGTCAGGGTAGTTCTGAAAAGGCGAAGGACAAGATGTGGGAAAATATGCAGGGGCAGAACCTCGTGGTTATAGCCGGAGGAACCAATGACCTTCTGCAAGGAATGGGCGCTGGGGTGCGAAGGCAGCACGAGAGGGGAGTGAGGGAGCTTAGGACGCTGTGCCCAACGGTGCAGGTCGTCGTGAGCACAGTACCCTATAGATTACTGGGAGAGGGGTGCATGTGGAGAGGGAGGTGAGGACAGTGAACAGGGAGATACGGGAACTCGGTAACGCGATGGATTTCGCGGTCTTCGACATCAACAATGATGTCGGACGAGTGGGCTGGAAGAGGGCGTTCCAGCGGGACGGAGTCCACTTCAGCGAGCAGGTGGGAGAAGCCATCGGGCGGCCACACGCCAAACGTGAAGTGGCTTTTTTAGGGGGGCCGAGGGCCTTTGTGAGGAGGGAGTAAATGGGGAACAAAAAGAGATAGCTAGGTCGGTACAGGTGGGTGCAGGTAGAAGAAAGAGGAGACGCCGGGGTGTAAATAAGAGAGGGCGAGAACTGAAGATGGCGCACATAAACATGCAGGGTGGCAGGAAACAGGAGAAATGGATGGAGATTCGCAAACAGCTAGAAGAAGAAGACATCCGGGTATATGCAGTGACCGATACTCACCTAAGGGACCTAGAAGAGCCTCCGGTAATCGGAGAGTATGTATGGGAAGGTTGCAATAGGACGGCTAGGTCAAGAAAAGGCGGAGGAGTGGGTATGCTTATACGACAGGGGGAAAATTGGAAAAGAGTGAAAGAAGAGATGCAGCGATGGCGTAGAGGTAGAACACCCGCCTCGCGTGCAGAAGGACCGTGGTTCGATTCCCGGTGCCGGACAATTCCCACCGGATTAAAAAAAAACGCGTATTGATGGAATTGCACAAAGGGGCTTGGGGTGCGGCCTGACCCCGGCGACCATTGCCGGTAAAGCACTCCCTCACCAGAGCAGGATTGGCCACCCTGGTGTAGTAACGGCCACAACCTCCCATGAATACGCCAATTAACCCTCGGCCCTCAGTCCCCAGCGGCTGCGAAGCAACTGACCACGGCGGCGGTCAGACCTGTGACGCAGCAGAGGGTGCTAAGAATCCCTGGATCCGGACAGGCCGCCAATGGAATCTGAACCTGGCAACGTTTAACGCTCGAACCTTATCTAGCGAAGCAAGTCTCGAGGTGTTCGAGGAATTAGAGGGCATTAAATGGGATGTAATAGGGCTTAGCGAGGTTAGGAGGGCAGGCGAAGCTTCCTTTACGGTGCTGAAAAATGGACACGTCCTATGTTACCGTGGTCTAGAGGAAAGAAGAGAAGAGTGGGATTTCTAGTCAATAAAAGCATAGCTGGCAACATAGACGAATACTATAGCATTAACGAAAGGGTAGCAGGTCTTGTAATTAGGCTCAATAAGAGGTACAAGCTCAAGGTGGTGCAGGGCTACGCGCCCACATCCAGCCACGACGACCAAGTAGTGGAATGCTTCTATGAAGATGTGGAATCGGCAATGGCTAAAGCAAAAACCCAGTATACCGTAGTTATGGGGGACTTCAATGCTAAAGTAGGCAAGAATCAGGCTGGAGACAAGGCAGTTGGGAACTATGGTCTGGGCTGTAGAAATAGCAGGGGGGACCTACTAGTTGAGTTTGCAGAACGGAATAACCTACGCATAATGAATACCTTCTTCTGTAAACGGGAGAGTCTAAAGTGGACCTGGAGGAGCCCGAATGGGGAGCACAAAAATGAAATAGACTTCATATTATGCGATAACCCTGGCGTCGTGCAGGATGTGGAAGTGCTCGGAAGGGTAAGGTTTAGTGACCACCGTATGGTAAGATCTCGAATTAGGCTAGATTTGAGGAGGGACCGCAACAAGCTAGTACGAAAGAAGCCGATAAATGAGCTAACAGTAAGACGTAAAGTAGAACAATTCAGGATCGCGCTGCAGAACCGATATTCCACCCTTAACGAGGAAGCCGAGCCTAGGACACAGGAAGCCAGCGACAACCTTACACGCATTATCATGGAGTGTGCAGTAGAAGTCGGGGGCACTATGGCTAGACAGGATATTGGTAAACTTTCAAAGGAGACGAAAGATAAACGGCAAACCATGAGAATCTCTACCGCAGCTGACAGAATAGAACTAGCCGAGCTCTCGAAGTTAATCAATAAGCGCAAGACAGCTGACATACGGAAGTATAATATGGAGAGGATCGAATACGCTGTAAAGAACGGAGGTAGCCTGAAAGCAGTGAAGAGACGTCTTGGCGTAGGGAAAAACCAGATGTATGCACTTAAGGATAAGCAAGGCAATGTCATCACAAATAGGGATAAAATAGTCACAGTGGCCGAGGAGTTCTATAGGGATCTGTACAATAGCCGGGACATACAGGATAATGCCGAACGAGACAGTAGTTCAGAGGAGATAGACATCCCACCAGTAACGACCGAAGAAGTAAGGAAGGCTTTGAAAGAAATGAAAGGGGGCAAAGCACCTGGTGAGGATCAGATAACAGCAGACCTCTTGAAGGACGGCGGAGAAATTGTACTTGAAAAACTGGCAAACCTGTATACGCAATGTCTAATGACCGCAATGGTACCGGAATCTTGGAAGAATGCGAACATAATCCTTATCCATAAGAAAGGCGACATGAAGGACTTGAAAAATTACAGGCCGATCAGCTTACTGTCAGTCGTCTACAAGGTATTTACCAAGGTAATCGCTAACCGAATCTCTGCAACCTTAGATTTCAGTCAACCTAAAGAACAAGCAGGGTTCCGTAAAGGTTATTCAACAATGGACCATATTCACACGATCAATCAGGTGATAGAGAAGTGCGCTGAATATACTGAATCCCTATATATAGCTTTCATAGATTATGAGAAAGCATTTGACTCGGTCGAAACCCTAGCAGTCATTCAGGCATTACGGAACCAAGGGGTAGATGAGCATTCTGTAAGAATACTAGAGGATATCTACAATGGGTCTACAGCTACCATCATCCTCCATAGGGAGAGCAGTAAAATACGTATAAGGAAAGGTGTCAGACAAGGAGACACAATCTCTCCAATGTTATTCACAGCTTGCTTACAAGAAGTATTCAGAACGTTGGATTGGGAACAGGTGGGAGTAAGGGTTAATGGAGAATACCTCAGTAACCTCAGATTTGCTGATGACGTTGCCCTGTTAAGTAACTCGGGGGACGAATTGCAAAGCATGCTTTCCGCACTGGGCGAACAGAGTAGAACCGTGGGCCTGAAAATTAATATGCACAAAACTAAAGTAATGATCAATAACCTCGGGACAGCACAGCAGTTTGAGATAGGTGGCGAGGCAGTGGAAGTGGTAAGCGAATATATCTACTTAGACCAAGTTGTGACCCCAGATCCCAACCATGAGGCAGAGATAATTAGAAGGATCAGAATGGGGTGGGGTGCATATGGCAGACATTCTCCGATAATGAATAGCAGCCTACCATTGTCCCTGAAGCAGAAAGTGTGTGACAGCTGCATCTTACCGGTACTCACCTACGGGGCAGAAACTTGGAGGCTCACTAAGAGGGTTCAACTTAAATTGAGAACGACTCAGCGGGCAATGGAGCGGAAAATGATAGGTGTAACATTAAGGGACAAGAATAGAGCGGAGTGGGTCAGGGAGCAAACTGGTGTTAAAGACATATTAGTAGAAATTAAGAAGAAGAAATGGACGTGGGCAGGGCATGTAATGCGAAGGTAAGATAACCGCTGGTCATTAAGGGTAACAGACTGGATCCCTAGAGAAGGCAAGCGTTGCAGGGGGCGGCAGAAAGTTAGATGGGCAGATGAGATCAAGAAGTTTGCGGGGATAAATTGGTCACAGCTGGCACAGGACCGAGGTAATTGGAGAATAATGGGAGAGGCCTTTGCCCTGCAGTGGGCGTAGACAGGCTGGTGATGATGATGATGATGATGACGACGATGATGAAAGAAGATTGTAAAGAGCATGTGTGGGTGAAAGGAATGGTACGGGGTAGGGAGGTGTCTTCAGGAGTGTCGTACCTGTGGACGGGTAAGGAGAGTAAAGAACAAAATGAAAACCTGGTGGCGTGCCTAAAAATGGACATTGAGGATTTGAAACGAACCGGGGAGGTACTATTGGCAGGGTACATGAACGCCCACATTGAAGACCTAGGCGGGTACACAGACAACAACGGACATCTAATGCTGGGTATGTGTGAGGAACAGAACCTGATCATAGTAAATAGGGAACGAAAATGCGAGGGGCGAATCACGTGGGAGTGTGGTAGGAGACAGTCGAGTATTGACTACTGCCTCCTCTCGGAGGGACTTTATGAATGGTTGGATGGAATGAGCATAGATGATGCAGGGGCTAACAGTCTGGGCAGTGAGCACAAGCGTATACAACTGAATTTTGGGAAACCGGGGCGCGCGAAACAGGACCGAGTGGGGCAGTACACAAAGTTAAGCAGTAAACGAATTGCGGCTATAGCTAAAAGTATAGAAGCCGACATAGAAAGAAACCCTGGAGAAATATGGGAATATGACAGGCTCATCTTTATGATGAGCCTGTCTATGGAGGAAATGCAGGAAAAAATGCAGGAAATGCAGAAATGCAGAAACTATGCAGGAAAAAATAGTCAAGGCAGACAGGGCAGGAAAGGAAAGGAAAGAAAACGCCAAGAAGCTGGTGGAACGCAGAAATCAGGGAGGTTATAGAGAGGCGCAAACAGGCGTCTAGAGAACACAGGCAGGCCAAAGGGGCAGGGAGGCAGCCGGAAGAGGTGGACACAAAATGGGAGCAATATAAGCAGAGAAAAGTGGAAGTGCAACTGTTGGTGCAGGCGAAGATAAAGGGCGACAGCGAGCGATGGGTGGCGCAAATACGAGGGAAGGGAAGAGACGCGCCGAAAAAGTTTTGGAACCATGTGCGGGCATTAGGGAAACGCACGGGACATACAGAAGGTGCTACTATAGAAAATGGAGCGGGGCGGATACTCAAGGGAGAGCAGGCATTGACATACCTTCATGAAATTATCACTGAGAAATTCTGTAAGGTTGATAGAGCGGCCCCGCAGTGCCACAGCGATGTCACGACGGGGAGGCCGAAAGGTCTGGAGATAGGAGGGGACACGCTCAAGTGGGAAAAGCAGAGGGAAAGGTCCCTAAAAATACCGCTGTGGGCACGGATGGGATACCATTGGAGTAGGTCAACCACTTAGGACCAAAGAGCAAGGGAAGGATACTACAAGCCATTAGCACGGCGATGGAAAAGAAGACAATACCGGACACGTGGCGTACTAGCAGGATGAGCTTAATCTATAAGGGCAAAGGAGACAAGACTAAGCCAAGCTCGTATAGGCCAGTCACCGTCACGTCCGTGCTATACAGGTTGGGAATGCAGGCAGTGAAATTTGAACTATAGAGCAATGGGTAGAAGGGAGTATATACTCCCTTATATATAGTGCTAGGGGAACTTCAATATAGGTTTCGAAAGGAAAAAGGCTAGATGACAACATATTTGTAGTAAGCCAATGCGTTGAAGTGGCGAAGATGCAAAACAGACCTTTGTGGTTAGCCTTTCTGGGCATTAAAGCGGCTTATGATAATGTAGACAGGAAGCGGCTGTGGAATATCCTGGAGGACGAAGGAGTGGGGGCAGAATTCATTAACTCACTCAGGGAGCTATACCGGGAGAACCAAGTGCAAATAGTGCGGGAGGGGATAACATGCAAGGCCTGTACACACCTACAAGGATTTGAAACAAGGATGTCCTCTTTCTCCACTGCTGTTCATGATCTACATGGCGGCTTTAGAAAGGAAGCTAGAGGGCAGTAGGCTGGGATTCGAGTTATCGTACATTAAAAATGGACAGGTGGTGGACAGCGAATTCTAGGATTAATGTATGCAGACGACATATTATTGATGGCGGATGACCGGATAGGTATGCAGGGCCTGATGGATAATGCGGCGAGGAAGCGACGCACCTTGGGCTATCTTTTAGCAGAGAAAAATCGGGGAGCATGGTTTTCAACGACGACACGGAGCACAAACCGGTATCAGTTCAACAAGTAGAAATACCACGGGTAAAGGAGTATAAATATTTAGGAGCATGGCTTAACGACGGCGCAGATTGCACGCATGTGCATGAGGCTCACCTCAAAACAAAAGGAAGACGGAACGCGGCTATAATGAAACATAGATCACTGTGGGGCTGCAACAAATACGAGGTGGTAAGGAGAGTCTGGAAGGGGGTCATGGTACCAGGATTGACTTTCGGAAATGCGGTTAGTATATGCATGAAGTCAGAGACCCAAGCGGGCTTGGAGGTAAATCATCGGGCGGTAGGCAGGCTGGCCCTAGGGGCCCATAGCAAAACTACGAATGAAGCGGTACAGGGGGATATGGGCTGGTCGTCCTTTGAGGCAAGGGAGGCTCAGAGCAAGATAAAATTTGAGGAGAGACTGCGTGACATGGAGGAGGAAAAATGGGCTGCGATAGTGTTTAGGTACCTATATATGAGGAGCATGGGCACGCGGTGGAGACGGAGGACCAGACAGCTGACCAAGCGGTACGGAAATTCGGTAGGGGAAGGTGGGGTATACACAACAGCTAAAAAGCAGGTAAAAGCAGCAGAGACGACGAATTGGGTGCAGAGAATGGACGGGAAAAAACCCTGGAGACCTATAGAACACAGAAACTAGAAATCAGGAAGGAAGGTTTCTTTGGCAATACGCGAGGCAGTGCATTGCTCTTTGAAGCACGGGCGGGGTGTCTGAGAACACTGGCATACACGGCTAACTACAGGCAACAGGACGAAACTTGTGTATGCTGCGGCAGGGATCGGGAAACCGTAGGGCATATTGTCATAGACTGCACAGAGATACGACCGCGACGGGGCGATGGGGAAGCGACGTTGACGGAGGCTTTGGGATTTGGTGTGAGGGGGAGCCTCAACTTCAGAGCCATAGAAGTGACGAAGAGGCGGCTGGAGTGGGGATGGAAGAAAAGTAGGGAAGAGAGTGGGACGTAGGATGAGTAATATACCGAAATAGAATCAGAAGAGGGGGAGGTAAACAGGAGTGCAAGGGCAGGAAGGGGGGGGGGGAGGAGCGATGGTAGTTTAAAACCGGGGGTGGGGGGGATAACCCATTAAGTTAGGGAAGGGGAGGGCAAACAAGTAGAAAAACACAGGCAAGTCGGTTGGCGACAACCGACGCGTCGATGCAAAGGGAGGGCCTCTAATTATCATCATCAGCAGCAGCAGCACCGTGTAGCACTTCCGGGTAGTACAAAGCTGCGGGGGTCCCATAGGACCCCGTGTTAACAGGAGCAAAATGAGTTAGAAACTCCCGATTGTTTTGCGACATGTTCGCCAGCCCATCCCCAACCCGTCCGATCTCTTCCGGCAGTCAACTTGACATTAGCCACGAAAGCTTTGCAGTGCTGAATACATTTACAGCGTCGACGAAAGTGGGACGGTGACGGCGCTGTGCGTTCACCATTCGATGGTCGCATGAAGTGGAATTTGAAGTGAGAGCTTTGTTTAAACTTATACACTTGGTACAACAGCCGTTCAAAAAAAAAAAAGAGTAACTCAATCGGCAATGATCGCGCGAAAAAGTCAGGTCAGCGAGTGCGGCGGACCGCAGGCTCGCCTGCTGCGGTGCGCCGCGCTTTTGCGCACTTGCGCGCTTATGCGTGCACTTTCATTAAACACTGCCGCTTTGCGTCGCCGTTAGGAACACCTGGTGCAGCTCTAGGTTGCCTTTTTATTGCGTGGCTCAGGGACCAAATGGAGCGAGCGTCAGAAGCGTGAAATCTGTATCGTGATTCCTAAAGTAGTGGCCGTATAACAAAGTGGTCGGGCGAACTGAGTGGCCGTTCTGTTTCCTTGTCTGCTCTCACTTTATTTACTTGCGCTCTTGCATCATATATTCCCAGTTCGCACTTAATAAACTAGAATAGGGGTCGGCAACGTTTTGAGGTGTACGGCCGAGATGCGCGAAGCCGATTCGGCGGAGGGCTGGACGGCAAACAAGGTCGGAGGGGGGAGGGGGGAGTGGCAGCTTTGAAGGCAAGAAGAAAAAATTCAGCCAATTGTCAAATATATTTGGCAATAACTGACAATAATCTGGCTTTGTGAAGATGGGGGACAATGCAACTGGAAGCGATCAATTTTCTGTTCTTGTCTCGCCGTTTAACCCCGTTTGAGGTCAAAACTGGCGTGTCGGCCTTCAGATAGTTAGTGACAGGGGGAGGGGCGGAGGTACTGACGACGTGCTGCTGGGGGCCGCATAATAGAGCTCCGCAGGCCGCATTCGGCCCGCGGGCCGTAGGTTGCCGGTGGCCGACCCCTGCGCTAGAAGAAAACGAACACGTCAGTGACGATCGTATGTAAATATGTGGACCGCACACCGTGTATGCGGCTGTGTTATGTTTTGTAAATATAGAAGTACACCTCTCTGCAGGCAGTGGACGTGCGATTTGGTGCTTCTTTCACGTCCTTTAATTGCGCTCAGTTTATTTATTTGACGCTATTGCCTCACCTACTCGCTAGTATACATGTTACCTGCCATTCGTAAATCGTGCGGCATAAAATGTTAAGAAAGAATCATTTAGTTTACGAAAATATAAAACAAAATTTCCACTCGTCTTCAAGGCGGTTCCAGGCCAGCAGTGTCAGTTGAGTTGGCTTAGGGTGCCTCGATGCCAGGGGCGCGGACGCGCGTGAATCGAGGCACCCTAAGTTGGCTGCGCCTCTTGCGCCCGCTAGCATGCTGTCGCTGAAGCAATCTTTTGCAGTTACCTCAGGCTATAGGAGAGCAACATTCTGTTTATATGCCACTTGTGAATTTTCCTATGTCGACCGAACGCAAGAAGGAAGAACGATAATTATCGTCAGGAAGCTAGACCATCCCTCCTGGCGATACTGACCCACGTCGCGACAATCGCGACAGCTCGCTCAAAAGAAAGCCCATAAATTGGCTTGTTGTTGCGGAAATTATTTTGTTCAGCCTCTGCAACTACTTTAAGAACTATTTTATTCAGTATTAAGTCATTTAAACGCACCACAACGTGATTAAATTAAGTAAAACCAACTTTCTCTCTGGCTTGTAATTGAAAACACATGGAGGGCGGCGGCGGGTCGTCTGCTTTTGTACCACCCAGAGGCGTCGGACATGAGGGGGCGCTGCATGTCGCCAAAACTGTAAAGGCATGTCGCCAAAACTGAAACTATAAAAACCATAAAGGTTTTTTTTTTCTTGTTTTTGGCGAGGTGATTGTGCAGTGGCGTTACGACTAAGGTCGCTATGCAACGCCACCCCGTTACAAAGGGGAAGCCGCTAAGCATCATCAGCACACCAGCGTAGGAGCCCTATGGAACGGACGGCGCAGAAAGGAAATTTCGCTGCATACACGTTAAAGACAACAAGCAACACGACAAGACGAATCATTTGGGCCCGCTTAATGACGCAAATGAACCAAATGAGACGTTCTTGCACGCCAAGAACAAATCTGAACCAGGTCGCCCCATAATATTTTTTGAAGTCTACTTTGCTGAATTTACCGGTTTGTACTGTCCACCTAACGCAGACATCCCATTTTGAGAAAAGCTTAAAAAAATATGCGCCTGTAAAACTGATCATTCCAGCGTGCTGCTTATTGGAGATTTAAAATTATGCGAAATTACTGCGAGAGTTATTTCCCTGACACAAGGTCCTTTCGCCTGATCTACTGCAGCTGGACTTTCTGTTTATATTGTCCTTTTAAATAGACTACTAACCAAATTAGACAACAAACCCACATTCAAAACGACAACGAGCCGATTTAGAACATTTTTATTCTCACTGGTACCTCAATGGCCTTAATAAATTGCCAGTGAAACCCCCTTACACACCCGCCTCCCCAACACTCTAAAAGAAGCCGAAGGTGTTTACTCCGTCACCTCCATTCTCGCTTCAGATAATGGGTACAAAGTTGGAACCGAAAGAAAAAGGGTGTAAGCACCTACCGCCACCCTAATCACACCTATAACGTAACTTTTTTTTAAAGGATTTAGGGTGTAAAAAGTTTAGTGTGGGTCGATTAGGGAGAAACCCTGAAACACCTTTTTACACATTTGTATGAGTTACATATATCAGCAGAAACCAGTTCTATATCTTAATGGGCCTGCGAGATAATCATGAATGTGCAAAATCGCACTTTATCTCATTAACATCTCTTAGGGGTATCTATATAAATATTTTAGTAGAGAGCTCTGCTAGCCGCGAATACAACAAAAAATTGCAGTCATGTGGCTTTGTAAACCTAATTATGACGCCTACCACGACTAGGTGCTCTACTTTGTCAGTGATTTACGTTTTGACACGAACACATTGAAACCAGGATTTACAGCGTTGGAACCCTTTCTTGCGTCATCAGTGATCGTTGTTTTGTTTTGGTAAATACAAGAGGCAGGCAGAAAAAAAAACTTTAGGAACTGCGCCCCCTTTTACCCAAACACAGTAACTTATCACGGCCTTAAATTGAGCGGCAAATCATTAGCTGATGATTTTAACGAGCATTCTGTAAATGCTGTTGCGCTCTGTTCAAACGCTCCAGTTGTAAGCAACGAGCAATAATGCGCGGTTAACGGCAGAATTTCTGTGGCTCCGAGAGACGGCATCGAAAACTGCAAGATTTTCGTGAACCCTCGAAATAGTGCAGCAACCGATGTCGGCAATCTGGAAGATCCCCAGGTGGTCAAAATTAATCCGGAGCCCTCCACTACGGCGCCCCTCATCGCCAGCGTTGCGTCGGCGCGTTAAACCTCACAATCAATCAATGAACGCAAGGAATTTAGTATGTTCTGTTTTCGATTTTCCAAAGTACTTGTCCACATATTTAATCATTTATTTTTAGGGGCGAAGCTCCTTAAGTCATGGGTCTGTCCATCCCTTGTGTCTCGTGGTACGTGACCACCGCATGCTTTCGGAGATGTCGCAAAGTGGGCCGCGTTGCACGCGCAAGAACCGGCTGCAACCGGCAGCGCAAACTCGGCACCGGGAGCGCGAGCTTGTCTGTGTTCGCCAACGGAGGCGCGATCGCACGTGCACTGCGAGGGGGAGATCACGCAAGAGATCACGCCACGAATGCAGGCAGTCGTTCTCGGAGATCGAACGAGACGCAAGGACCTTTGCTCGTTTCCTCTCGTCTTGTTCGGGCACAAGTTCGCCCTAAATAAAAGTTCTTTCTTTACCGTTGTGTCCCATCCTACGTGACAAATTGTGGTGGAGGTGCGGGGTAGTCCTCGATGGTGCGGGGTCTTTCACCAGGTCTGGGCCTGGGAGCATTGACTCCGAAAATAAAAGTTGATTTGTACAATGTACGCACACAGTCTTACGTCTTTCTTAATGATGTAATGGGCGAACTTTCACGGGAGAGTTACAATTACCGATGATCTCCCCCTCTCGAGCTTCGCCCCACTTATCATCATTCATTCCGTGGATATGGCGTGTTTTTTTTATTAATTTCCACTGTCATTTGGCTATACAGGCTGTTACAGAAACAGATGAGAGAAAAAATTTCAACGAGCACGCAATGCCATTTCAGCATTCAGCAAACATTGCCTTCAGCCAACAAGGTCAATTTACGCTCAAATGATCTGATTGTGTGTTGGTCAGTAAACAGATCTGCGTCAATGATGATCCAGTCCACTTTGGTTTTTGCAAGAAAACAAAATTTCGTTCTTATGGCATAATTAGTTCTAAGTAATATAAAAACTCCAAGGTTTGTGTAGTTTGCTGGAGGGAGTAGAAATTCAGCGGGCAATTATCAGTCCATATCGGTGCTCTCCGTATTTTCCAAAAGTGTTAAAAAAAATGTGTTCATAGGCATAAGCGCGTTCGGGCAAAAAGAAAATTTTAACAAATTTTTAGTTTATGTTGCAATCCACAGACACAGCGCCCCCATAAAGACGAACTATTGTTCTGCAAAATATACAGAACAATCTCTGTACAGTAGGCGTATTCGTTGACAAAATCACTTTTTTGCTGCATGTTTTTCTCTGCCTTCTTTCGTTCAAATGTTCAAGCGCTCCAAAAATTATAATGTTCACACAAACGAGATGACCAATTCCTCCCCCTATGCCCTCCCCATCGTTCATGACTGTAGGCTTTCCTGTCTGTGTTCATTTAACGAGCCCCTCATTCCAAATTGAATTAAACTACACGCAAAGCTATACCTTTGCCGGGTCCCTATAGCGGCCCGGCTATGACAGCTTTGGCGCCTAAGGCTGTAGACGCTCGAGTCACAGCCCGGGGCAAAGAGTTTCCTACAAAAATGTCTAGAGAGGAATCTGGCGCTGCGATCGACCGCCGCGACGGACGTGATGGGCAGTTGTGGATTCGGATTAGCACTTGATGGCTTCTCAAAAAGTACTATGGATTAGATCGTTCAGCCAGTTTCGTTTTCGTTGTGGTCTTGCATGAACGCAGAAGCGTTAAAAATACGTTTCTCCTTGAACTGAATGTCGCAAGCGCGCTGATGCCGCCCTGAGTGAAAATGTTCTATGACCAAAGTTGCAAATCGGATGGATTATCAATTCATTGCCGGCACCGCGAGCACGAAAACACGAATGACGGCTGTGTGCGGCGAAGTTGCCTGCGAATTGGGAGTTGCGGCGCCGCTCGTTCGGCAGTATTTTCGAAGCTGACCAAGGTTGCGAACTGCTTGGAACAGCCGCACATTTCGTGCGAACGCCGGCTCTGTAGACCAGCCAGACCAGCGGCCGATGGGAACGCAGCTGGATGAATGACACTATTGCAGGCTAAAATAACTTCTTCAAAGGTAAATGGTTCAGTTATTTTTACGAGCACAAGACCTTTTGTTAATAATGAAGATTACAAGCACCGAATTTTTTACAAATAGTCTTCTTTACGAAGTTTGAGTCCCGCTGTAGTTTGCCGAAAATGGCAAAGGTACTCCGCCAACCTCCTCAACTCGGCGTCTGCTTTTTATCTAAACACACCGTTTTATTTCGTGAACATCACTTTTTAGGAACTAAATTTTTTGTCAATACCGAACCGCGCAGTAAATGTTTTCTGGTAGAAAAACTCAATGTGCGCAGCAGTAGCCAAGTTTCAATCCTACGCAGTGCGGTTCCACTACTACCCATCGTTCCCACCGAAGAGTAAGCGCCGACTTGGAGTTCGCGTTGATCCTGCCGCCAGATTCCTCTCTAGTTATTATTGTATGGAACTCTATGGCCCGGGGGTTGTATGAGAAATAAATTGACAGGCCGCCATTTTCCCCCAATTCTCGTGCACTGCAAAATAGTGTTAGAACTCGTTTGCTTGGAATAAAGGTCAACAATTGTCCAGGATGCATTAAGGTATAGCTTTGCTTCCCACCCCAATTGAATATAGCCGCATGCCTTAGTCTTCCTCTTCCGGCGGAAAGCGCTGGATTGTATAACGGAATTCGAGCGGGCGGGATAATTGTTAACACTGCCGAGAACCAACTACGTTTCGTACCTATAGAACACGCGTCTAAGTTTGGAATGACATATCTGAAACAAACTCCAGACCCGTTGAAAGCGTTACAATAATTCGGGCCTATCTTTACCTGCCGCTTTCGTGACAATGGCAACTCAGCTTCTGTCGACGCGCCCAGACTTTGCACGCTCAGATGGTGACAAAATTGATTTGCCCGGCTGCGTCTGAAAAAATCGTTCACGGAAGAATTTGTCGCACCGAAGAAATCAATCGCGTTCAATTTCGCGTGGCGCCGAAGTCTACGGGAAGAACTGCACATTGCGCGACCTGCGCTGTGGAAGTCGTTGGTTGAAGTCGATGCAAAATTCAGAATGCCTACAGTAGGGTCTGAAAAAAGATCCATTTGCTGCATTCTTCACCCGATTTGTTAAACCCACGTCTCTGGGATAATATTTTGATGTAAGTGTTCTCTCGGGCGATAATGGATTATAACGGTTGAAAGGCTATGGGAGGGGCCTTCCTTCTGCAGTGGACATGAAGAGGCTGATGATGATGATAACAACAACGACGATGATGATGTTGCTTATTATGAATATTTCAAGAGCTCTGCTGTTAACAGTTCTAAATCATCGCGTATGTACGCCCCATTTCCCCGCAGTTGTATCTGCATTTTAGCTTTCATTTTTGTACATTGTCTCATTCGTTGTGAAGAATATCCTTGGTTCTGTATCTAAAAATTACCATTCTGTGTAATGCATTTACAATGTGCTTCAGCAATATAGACTTAACGAGCGTTGGTAAAGATACTATGATTGTTATTGTTACTATTCGTCTATTGCGAACGCGCACATTTCTACATAACGAATGATAGAAAAACAACGTTGTTGCGATCAGGTTTTTGTAATCGAGCTTTAGAAACGTGCGCAAAACATGTTGAAGAACGGGGCGGGCTGTCTGCCTCGGCCCGCAAAAATTATTTTAGTGCTGCAAATCGGAGTGAACGGGGCTAGTTGAGTTGCTGCGCAGAACCGGAGAAATTATCCCAAGGCTGGCCTTTTATTATTTGTTGCAGGTCACCGCTCCGTGGCACCCCGATGAAGCAGTAGCAGAAGTGCCACTGGCGCTGCCTATGAGACATGAGCTAAGGTCCGGAGTGCTTAAAAAAGCAAGGCTTCAACCGCCTCTGTCGTGAATGCGGGAAAAACATCAAACATCTCCACGCCGTGAACGATACCGAGGGTGCGAAGCACTGGGAAGCAAGTTGTGTATTGCCCATGTGATGAGCGCCATCATCCGTGCGTGCTGATGCACTCTGAGTTTTAAATGATTTTGAGGTGCATTAAATGCACTGTAAATTACAAGCGCCACACGAAAGACAATTCGCGTCCCAGTACTTCGCACCCTCGGCATCGGTCCCGGCGTGGAGATGTGAGATTTTTTTTTTTTTTGCGTTTTGTACAATTTTAGGTGGCTTGACTCACATATTTTTCGATTATAATGCTGTGTGGACGGACGCCAACGAACGCCAACGGACATTTCGAGGTCGCTGTACACTTCAGTACCTATTCTCTATTCAAATCTCCGTCTGGCGGTAGCGTATTGGATTTCCTGCGTGTAGTTGCGGGAGTCGGTAGTTCGAATCTTGCCGGTGCTGGTTCCTTTTTTTTTTTTTCTGTGACTCCCTTTGAGCCGTTCGTCCATAATGCTGTGTGCATGGACGCCAAGGCACGGACAAAGGGTGCTTCGCTCCTAAAAAGCGGATCTCGTGTAAAGCAGCGATAGAGCACGGAGCAACTGACTGGGGCTATCTACCGTATCATTGCAGTTAACTCGTCCGATGGATGATTCGTCTGCGCATTGATTCAGGATGTGTTGCTCTATCACCGACAGTCCTGACTGCTGCCACGACGCTTCCTGCACGTGGTGCCTTTCGAGACTGCGCAGCTGCACCTACGGCTGCGTCGTTGGGAAAAGCACCACTGGGAGGCACCAGCTTCGCCGAGCAACGGCTTATTATGACGGACCGTTATTATTATCTAAAATCATTACCATTATTACTGGTGTTTTTTTTCTGCCTTTCTGCTCTGTTTATTAAACTTTTTTTCACTTTTACATTGTACAGGAGGTCCTTTTACAGTCACCGACTATGGGACCTCCTTATGTATACCTTGTACATGTTATGTTTTTTTTTTGTATTGATAAACTGATCCTGATTCTGATTCTGATTCTGAAAGAGGACTGCGTTTGTCTTAGCAACGTGGCAAAATGAAAAGACGCAAAGAAACACGTAATGAGAACCAGGAGGCTTTCGTGACTGTACTAGTGGGTGCTTTCCTTAGTATTCTCTCAACGCTCTTTACTAAATTCATTCAAATGCGCCCAGCCCGCAGTGCAGAGCCGGGGCCTCGTAAATCGCTGCCAGTTTTTCGCGAAACTTGGCCTCGGCTTCACTCCAACACCTCTAAACCCATACACACTGCTTACAGCAGTGCCCTTGATTTTAATATATTCTTATACTGCAGTTTGCTTATTTACTTAACTGGCCCCTGACGTAGCTTACGCCCTAACTTTCTGCTCTTGACAAAGGTGAATTCCTGAGTCGCTTTGCGTGGAAGGGATTTCGGAATCACTTGGCCCCTTTTTTCATTATTTTTTGCTGTTCTGCTCCAGTGACAAGCGAAACGCAAACTTGTGACCACGCCATGGACTCCGTTCGGGAAGATTTGCGACGGGTTGAAGCCGTGACTGCGCGTGCACGCGAGTTAAAGTCGTGGGTAAAGCCGGGGCTGCGGGGCGCGCGAAACAGCGCGTAGCATAAATAATAGAGGGGAGGGAAGGAGGCTGCGACGGCAGTTTCAGCGCTTTGAGCCACTCTTCCGCTCACTCTATGCATGAGGCTTTCGTGAAGGTAGGTCGTCGGCAAAGCTCGTCTGTTGCCCTGTTGGACATTGTATGTTTAATCCTATGAGCTCCGAGAATTAAAACGCTGCTACGCTTTCGTGATAGTGGGAGAAAAAAAACTTGGAGGAATGGGCTGGCTGTGTTGTGGCTTGCAACTCTTGGATCCGCGGGGCTATTCTCGAGATATCAAGTAGCTAGAAAGTAGCCATGCGGGCTCGGTTCTATTCCCGGCCGCGGCGGCCGCTTTTCTGATGGAGGCGAAAAGCAAAAACGTCCGTGTGTACGAGATTTCGGCGCACGTTAAAGATCCCCAGGTGGTGAAAATTAATCCGTAGCCCTCCACTACGGCGCGCCTCATCGCCTGCGTTGCGTCGGCGCGTCAAACCCTACAATCAATCAAATAGAAAGCAGCCATCTTGGCAAAATGTTTTCACTGATTGTCTGGTGGCACATGAGAGCCAATCAGAGGCGACTTCTCCAAAACTTAATGCCACGTTACGAACAGCCTCCATTCGGCACTGTGGATCGGTCAGTTCGGAAAAGGGCCGGGCCTCTTGCGTGCACGCGCGACCACGCGAAGACGTGGCAACGAAGTCGCAGACAGCAATTTCCCGTTTGCACCACGTAATATATCGCGGTCAAAAGTTTATAATACGCTCCTGCTAGTACCGGGTTATGTGTCCGCGCTGCCTGCGTAGGTGGCGTCTGATTAATGATTTTGATTTGATTGATTGTAGGGTTTAACGCGCCGACGCAACGCAGGCGATGAGACGCGCCGTAGTGGAGGGCTCGGGATTAATTTTGACCACCTGGGGATCTTTAGCGTGCGCCGATATCTTGTACACACGGGCGTTTTTGCTGTTCGCTTCCATCGGAAAAGGGCCGCCACGGCCGGGAATCGAACCCGCGTCCTCGTGCTCAGCAGCACAACGCCTTAGTCACTGAGCCACCGCGGCGGGTGAACTAGGTTTCAGTACCTCACTAAGCTCAATTCCGGCCTCAAAAGACATCTTTAAACGAAACGACGCAAGAAGTACTGAAAAACGTTTAAATTTCACGCTACAGTGTTGCGTGTAATGTGCAGGAGTGACGTCATATGAGCCAGCACTAAAACAATTTTCAG